>NW_020174553.1:5959523-5959917 GCF_003031525.2 Neophocaena asiaeorientalis asiaeorientalis
TTCATCTGTAAAATGGAAATGAAGATAATAATAATACCTGTCCTACTTCATTTGGTTGTTATGTGGACAAAATGAGTTCATCTTTGTGAAGTACAGATAACAGTAAATGATTCACAAATGTTAAATATAAACAAGGAATTTTCGTTGGGAGAAAGAAGATAAGGATGTTCCCGTGTATCTTAGCATCCGAAGTCTCTTATTCTGTTGCAAGTATTCTGTATTTCTTTAGAAACTGCAAAAATCCATGATATCTACCTAAGATTTAAGGAAGCATGAGTTATTATTTTTTTTAACATCTATTTGGAGTATAGTTGCTTTACAATGTTGTGTTAGTTTCTGCTGTATAACAAAGTGAATCACCTATATGTATACATATATCCCCATATCTCCTCCC
>NW_020174553.1:5959982-5984862 GCF_003031525.2 Neophocaena asiaeorientalis asiaeorientalis
GTCACAAAGCACAGAGCTGATCTCCCTGTGCTATGCATCTGCTTCCCACTAGCTATCTATTTTACATTTAGTAGTGTATATATGTCAAAGCTACTCTCTCACTTCATCCCAGGTTACCCTTCCCCCTCCCCATGCCCTCAAGTTCATTCTCTGCCTCTGCGTCTTTATTCCCGTCTTACCCCTAGGTTCTTCATGACAGGATGGAATATCCTATAAATATTAATGAAGTCCAACCTGTCTAATGTGTCATTTAGAGCTTGTGTTTCCCTATTTCTTTTCATTTTGGATGGTCTGTCCATTAGTGAAAGTGGGGTGTTAAAGTCCCCTACTGTGAATGTGTTACTGTCGATTTCCCCTTTTATGGCTCTTAGCATTTGCCTTATGTACTGAGGTGCTCCTCTGTTGGGTGCATAAATATTTACAATTGTTATATCTTCTTCTTGGATCGATCCCTTCATCATTATGTAGTGTCCTTCTTTGTCTCTTGTAATAGTCTTTATTTTAAAGTCTATTTCTTCTGATACGAGAATTGCTACTCCAGCTGTCTTTTGATTTCCATTTGCATGGAATATCTTTTTCCATCCCCTCACTTTCACTCTGTATGTGTCCCTAGCTCTGAAGTGGGTCTCTTGTAGACAGCATATATGTGGGTCTTGCTTTTGCATCCATTCAACCAGTCTATGTCTTTTGGTTGGAGCATTTAATCCATTTACATTTAAGGTGATTATTTATGTGTATGTTCTTATTACCATTCTCTTAATTGTTTTGGGTTTGTTATTGTAGGTCTTTTCCTTCTCTGTGTTTCCTGCCTAGAGAAGTTCCTTTAGCATTTGTTGTAAAGCTGGTTTGGTGGTGCTGAAGAAGGAAGCATGAGTTATTGATTTAAACCTTCCAACTTGTATGGAGCTAAACCTTCCAACTTGTATGGAGCTAAACCTCCCCCACCCAAAGAGACATCTGAAATGGAGCCCACAGTTGATTGCTCTTTGATGATTCAGTGTTCATTCTACTTCCAAAATCTGGAGGGACATCCATTAGAGTTTGGCAAAAACTGTGCTCTCTAATCAGCAGTACAAGCCCTGAGTTTTCCTCAGAAGCTGAAGGGAAAAACTGGTTTTCAAACAATGTAATTGCTATCTAAAGCCAGAGCTTGTCCCATTCGTCTGATTTTTGAGTGAAATGATTTCACCTTGTCTTGGGAGGGAACTGACAGCTCAGTGTCTCATCCAACCTCTACGGATAACTGTTCCTGGTGACTGAAGGAACTACAGGCACATTCATAGTCTGAATTTAATCAGGTGACATGCTGCTTATGGATTCAGTTAAGCAGTATACAGCATAATCCTCTCCGGAAGATTAAAGGGGCCTGATTTTCGCACCATGATGAGGAAGAAAGTGCTTTGTGAACTTTGGGTTTTTTCTTATAAGGCAAATAACTTACCAAGGCTGAACCCAGAGGGCTAAAAATGAAAGAGAACATGGGTAGAAAATTAAAATAATTGGGAAGTCCAGGGATAAAGGTGGACTCAGGTGGTGGGGTCGGTAAGAGGCAGAGCTGGAGGCGGGGTGAAGGGATGGGTGCCCAGAGACCCACTGATCTGCGTGCTACCTGGAAAATATCTCTTTTCCCACTTGGCATGGTTGTCTTGCTTGCTTGACTGCTTTTGTTCAAATATTCCATCCATCTTTCTAGATTTGACATAGTTTGGTATCACCGTTCTGCTCTGATGTTATGAGTTTAGCTAAATTCAGATTCCAAGAGCAGTTTATAATGGAAGCCCTTTATTTATTTATTTTTAATAGCTCTTTATTGGAGTATAATTGCTTCTCAACACTGTGTTAGTTTCTGTTGTACAGCAAAGTGAATCAGCCATATGCATACATATATCCCCATATCCCCTCCCTCTTGAGCCTCCCTCCCACCCTCCCTGTCCCACATCTCTAGGTAATCGCAAAGCACCAGCTGATATCCCTGTGATAAAAGCCCTTTATTTGGAATGTGAGAGAAATCGGTCTGATGGGAATGACATCTCCACCTTTGTTGCTCAGCTCCATCCCTTTCTCCTTTTGATACCCATCTAGCCTATCTTGGTGGACCAAGTCCCAGGTCCTTACCTCTGGCAGATCTCAAAGGTGATTCAAAATGGGCACCTGCCCATTTTGCGAAGGGTTTGTGGACCCTCCCGAGAAGGCATGAAGCTCACTTAGCAGACTTATGCCTGCTACTTGACACTTGAACAAACCCCTCCCTCTTCCTTTGCCAGACTCCTGACTGATCACAAGATGAGACTGTCCAGTCAGACTCAAAGGAATCAGAGATTTTATCCAGGGTGGGTCAAGCTTTCCTGATAATTTCAAGGAGACAACTAATCAAAAGGCACAGGGTAAGCAGGGACCAGCCTAAGACTGTCAACACAGGTCTTCAGGCCCTTTTTTGAAGTACTGGACCCACTCTAGCTCAGGGGAATACAGGAGGTCTCCATGTGCCCAGGTCATATCACATACAGAAGAGGACCGTTTTAGTCTTGCAATCTCTCCTTTTTATACTTAGCTGGTTACAGAGCTTAAATGCCTGTGACAGGGAGCCCTGCCCCAGAAGTTCACAAAGCCCATGTTTGTTTACCAGAAGCAATCCTAGGCAACCTAGTACCCACGGCTAAACCTTTCCTTAGGGAAGAACTCTCCCACGAGCAATTCAGTTACTTTGCTTGGCAGGAGACCTGTCATTAGCATCTTTACAAGGAGATTAGACCAAGCTACCTTCTTTGTTTCCTAGGGGCACCTCTATCCCCTTAATGAGGAGAGTGGCTTGCAGACCTGCTGTTGAATCTTGTCCTCCCAGAGATAAAGTGCCTTCTCCCTTGGAAAGCCTGAGGGAGCCCTGCACTGGGGAATCCATGCTGAGAGCAAATGTCACAGAGTCCATTTTTCTCAGCAAAGGAAAGCCATGTTCTGAGATCTCCCAAAACAGCAGATAGTAAAAACCTTCTTTTCTGTTTGAAAACTACTGCCTGGGGACTTTCCCCCCCTCATTATGTTTTGCTTATGTTCCAGAGTTTGAGTTCCCTAAGCCATTATCACATCTTGTGAAAAGGAAGCAACCCAGCTGTAAAAAATGTTCTTGGGCACAGAGAAAAACCACAACATGGACATGAACTACAGCAAGCAGCTTCATCGTCTCCCTGGGAGAGGTTCTAGTTTCATGGAAAGCCTATTGGAAGCAAAACCCACTCAGATCTTGGGGTGAGGCTGTTTTTTAAATTTTTTAATTGAAGCATAGTTGATTTACCATGTTGTGTTAGCTTCGGGTATACGGCAAAGTGATACAGATATAGATATATGTACATATATACATATATGATGGAAAAGATACAGGTTATAGCAAGACATTCAATATAATTCTCTGTGCTATACAGTAGGTGCTTGTTGATTATCTATTTTATATATAGTTGTGTGTATATTTTAATCAGAAAATCCTAATTTTATCCCACTTTCCCCTTTGATAACCATAAGTTTGTTTTCTATGTCTGTGAGTCTGCCTCTGTTTTGTAAATAAGTTCATTTGTATTTTTCTTTTTTAGATTCCACGTACAAGTGATATCTTATGATATTTGTCTGATTTACTTCATGTAGTATGATAATCTCTGGGTCCATCCATATTGCTACAAATGGCATTATTTCATTCTTTTTTATGGCTGAGTAATATTCTTTTGTATGTATATATGTACCACATCTTCCTTATCCATTCATCTGTTGATGGACATTCAGGTTGCTTCCATATCTTGGCTATTGTAAATAGGGCTGCTACGAACATTGGGGTACACGTTTCTTTTCTTTTCTTTTTCTTTTTTTTTTAAAATGAATTTATTTATTTATTTTTGGCCGCGTTGGGTCTTCGTTGCTGCGCACGGGCTTTCTCCTCTTTGTTGTGGTGAGCAGACTTCTCATTGCATGGCTTCTCTTGTTGCGGAGCATAGGCTCTAGGCACGCGGGCTTCAGTAGTTGTGGCTTGTGGGCTCTAGAGCACATGCTCGGTAGTGGTGCACGGACTTAGTTGCTCCGCGACATGTGGGATCTTCCCAGACCAGGGCTCGAACCCGTGTCCCCTGCATTGGCAGGCGGATTCTTAACCACTGCACCACCAGGGAAGACGCAGGTATCTTTTTGAATTAGAGTATTCTCTGGATATATGCCCAGGAGTGGAGTTGCTGGATCATATGGTAGTTCTATTTTTAGTTTCTTAAGGAACCTCCATACTGTCCCCTATAGTGGTTGTACCAACTTACATTCCCACCAATAGTGTAGGAGGGTTCCCTTTTCTGGGGATGAGGCTGCTTTGAAGTAGGCCATCCTTGATTCCACTTTTCATGTGACTCTGGAATTGAAATAAAATTAGTTGTTACTTGTGAGGATTGAATGGCTGATGCCTTGTCATCAAGAGGAGTATGGACAGATTAGTTGACTTGCCCAGAGCACAAAATTACTTACTTTTGGACTCAGACTCAAAATTTCGTCTTTTCTCCACAAGGCCGAGACTATGGCCATGTGATTACTGCCAACATCATGCACAGCTAGGTGGAACCGCTGCTGCCCCTGATGAGTATTTACCTGTGACAGACACCATCCTAAGCTCTTCACATAAGAGACCTCCTTCTATTTGCAACAATCCTGGAGACAATGTTTATCCCCATTTTGCATATGAGGAAACTGAGGCACAGAAAAGTGAGTGGCAGAGCAGAATTCGACCCTGGGTCTCTCTAACTCGGCCCCTGCCTCCTCACTGCCTGCTGCAATTCTTCTCCTTCACTGCTAGGATCCCACCAAACAACTTCATTCCATTCATTGATTTTTAACTTTTTCTTTTCTCAAATGAACAAGGGTGAGCAATTATTTTGCCAGGGCACAGACTGTGAATTTTGAGCTGTCTTCAGGACTGAGCTTTTGCAGGGTTTCCCATCTGCCTAGATAGATGTGAGTTTCACATTGTTTTCACCTGACATCCTTTCCCTTCCACTGAATATTCCCTCTTTGTCATATATTACATATAGTATATTACATGTAGTATATAAATATATAGACTATATTTTTATAAATATACATTTATGTTTATATATGTATGCATACATATGCATATGTATATGTGTGTATATACATATGTGTGTGCGTATATATATATATATATACACACACACACACACATATACACACATATATACATATCTCCTCTCCTAGGTCTAATCTGGCTTTGCCCTTAGGTAATGAGGACTTGAAGAGGGAGCATGCTACCATCTTTTCATTAACTTCTCCCTCTAAAAAGAGACCTGCTAGAAACCTGCCAGGGAAAGATGTGTTTACTTTTCTTAATTTCCAAGTGCAGAGAATGCCTGTGATGTCCCAAGATGACTGCACTTCTGGGTAAATAAAATCCAGTGGTAATAATGGATTATACAATCCAGTTAAACTATTGGAAAGCAAAAGGGCAGCATTTCATTAATCAGAGCATACTGAAATCACTGAAAAAATAATCATGCAATTTTCAAAATAACCAATGCTTGAAGGTTGAGATGAGGTCAGACCCCTGTTTCATCCAGACATCACTCCTACACATGGACCAGCATTTCTGTTGTACCAAGCGTTTTTGTTATCCATACTCATCCTTATCTTACGCTTCTAGTTTCTTCGAAGTCATATGAAATGGCATAAGTTTCCATTTCTGAGGTACTGTAATTTCATGAAGATAGCATACTTTAGAAACAATGTAAGAACAGCATTTGATATTTATGAGTTATGGTTCTCCATGAACAAATGTGGATAAAGCACTTGCTATGTGCTGGGCATGGAGTTTAAAAACATGGATAAAATACAATCAGCCTTTGAGAACTTCACAGCTTAGAAAAGAAAATATATTATGCTTGTAATGAGCACTGCTTCTGAGGTTTAACCTCTTTGCTATGTTAAAAATGCGGGAATTTTCAGGGAATTCAGGATGTGTTGCCCACTTGGGAAGTCTGAGTTGGGACAGCAGAAATCCAGGCCCACAGGTCAGGACGTGGCTTGCACGGAGCCCTGGGGCAGGGGCTCGTGAGGTTGGATTTTCCTCCTTTCCCATGACTCAGGGTGTGCTCCTGGGCCACTCACTGGACACTCTAAGCCTTTGCTTTCTTGTGTGTAGCAGGGAGAGTCCCTGATCCGCTCACCTCACGCCATCATCGTGAGGTCATATATGAAAAAAAACACACAAAAACATTTTGAAGACTGTGTCAGGTATCTGTAACCTCCACGAAGGCATTTTTTTTTCTTCCTGTTTTGCTCACTCTTGCATCCCTAGCATCTAAAACAATGCCCAAATCATGATAGATGCACAATGCATATTTATTGAATGAATGCACTCCATAATAAAAGAACTTGGCTTTTTGCTTTAAACTATTCCAAATTATGGTAATTGATCCTTTTCTATTTTATAAAAGGAGAAACTCATTTTATATAACTTATAGAGTCACCGCATCTCAGGGCTGGAAGTGATCTTACACAGCACCCAGCCCAACCTTGCAGGATGACTTCAATTCCCTTTGAATCCTTGCTTAGTGGCCTGTCCAGCCTGTTCCAGATCGCAGCCTCTCTCAGGGCCACTGCGCAGAAGTTCCCCTCACTCAGCTGAAACCTGCCTCAACCTGGGGCCACAGAACAATTCTCCCCCCAACTCCTACCCCTTCACCTGGTAAAGTTATCATCTCTCCCTCAGATTTCTCACATCCAGCCTACATTGAGTAATTTCTCATTTATAAACTTAGGGTACTTCATAACTATATTTCTTGTTAATGAGAGAAGTAGAAATTTAGAATTTTTAAACAAAACAAGAACTCTTACTAGTACATGACTGCTGTTATCCACCGCAGGCTCTTGCAAAGGTGAACGCTGCTGGCGCCACCTCTTGGCAGACATCTGAAAAATGTCCGCAAAAGTAAAATGAATATTCAAGTACAAAGAGAATAATTGCTGTGAATTTTGTCGTATCTGCCATTATATAAGATAAACACGAATACCATGGCAGCAAACTTAGAGTAGAAAAAGAGTGAAATCTACCAATCTATCTTTTTTTGTGTGTGTGTGTGCGCAGTACGCGGGCCTCTCACTGTTGTGGCCTCTCCCGTTGCGGAGCACAGGCTCCGGACGCGCAGGCTCAGCGGCCATGGCTCACGGGCCCAGCCGCTCCGCGGCATGTGGGATCTTCCCGGACCGGGGCACGAACCCGTGTCTCCTAGCATCGGCAGGCGGACTCTCAGCCACTGCGCCACGAGGGAAGCCCCCAATCTATCATTAATGAGATATATTGTGGCACCTACTCAATGAAATCTTCCAGCTATTAAATGGGATGGTCATCCGGATTATATAAAAAAATAGAAAATGCCTACAGTATAATAGGATTAAGTGAAAAAACATATACAAGTTTGCGAGCACCATGTGATTATGATGTAAACATAATTGTAAACAGCCATGCTTTACAACAGTCTAAAAATAAGGGCAAAATGCTATCATTGGTAGTTTTATGGTGGTGAAGTTATACATAATTTTCTTCTTTTTATCTTTCTGTAAAGTGCTGAGGCTACTTTTAAAATAATAAGAATTTTGGGACTTCCCTGGTGACCCAGTTGTTAAGAATCCACCAGCCAACGCAGGGGACACGGGTTCGAGCCCTGGTCCGGGAAGATCCCACATGCTGTGAAGCAACTAAGCCTGTGAGCCACAGCTACTGAGCCTGTGCTCTAGAGCTCATGAGCCACAGCTACTGAAGCCTGGGTGCCTAGAGCCCGTGCTCCGCAACAAGAGAAGCCACCGCAATGAGAAGCCCGCGCACCACAAGGAAGAGTAGCCCCAGCTCGCCGCAACTAGAGAAAGCCTGCGTGCAGCAACGAAGACCCAGTGCAGCCAAAAATAAATAAATTTATTTATTTTAAAAATGGTCTTTAAAATAAATAATAAGAACTTAAATGTTTTTACATTTATTTAAATATTTCTTTCTGAGATTTTGTATGCAAGCACGTATACCCAGATGTACACACACTCACACAGACTCACACACACACACACACACACACACACACATCTCTTCCTCATTATTCATCTTCTTCACTTTGAGTCCGTTTCTACAAAATAGAGACATGCATTTTGGTGGAGCCAGAAATATGAAGCATAGTTTTAGGGATAGTTTGAGGAGAGGCTGAAGTATGCTGAACGCTTTCAGCTCATAGGGGCATATTTCTATCCTTGTTAAGCATTAGTTTCCACATCTATAAAATGGGGATAAGAATAACAATAGCAGCAATTTCATAGGATTGTTTTGAGGATTGAATGTGATGTCTCCAAAGCACTTGGCATGGCATGGAGTAAGAGCTCTGAGTATTACTGGCTTCTACTCTGAGATCATTGTAAAATTGCAATGGATTGAAATTGTGTGTGTGTGTGCAAACGAAGAGTAGCCCCCGCTCACCGCAGCTAGAGAAAGCCCGTGGGCAGCACGGCCCAACACAGCCAAAGATAAACATTTAAAAAAAAGAAAAAGAAAAGGTGGTGAGTGCAAAATTATCCTGAGGCAAAGTTACCAGGAAGAGAAAGGTAGAAGGAAGGTGGGCTCCATGGGAAGATGAAGCTATTTAGGGCTGCAGGACCTCATCTTGTTCTCACTGGTAGGATTGCCATGCAGGTAGGTAGCATGCAGACAGAGAGAGGCGTGCCCGTGGAAGAGACACCCACATGGCTGTAGCCTCCAGTATCAGAGCTGGCGTGAATAGAGTTTTTTACTCTGGAATAATTCCTGCATGCCTTATATTGGCTGTGATACAGTTTAAGGAGAAAGAAGGTACAAGTAGCCAGGACAAGCCAATCTCTCCTTCTTCTTTGCTCTCAGACTCGATCCGCCCAGAGCCAGCAGACTAAATTTTCCTCATTATTGTGTGATGGTAAACAAGCAGCCACCAGAAATTCACTCCAAAATTCACAATTTGATTTGGAGGAAAAGAAACATGCAAGCGTTAGATCCCCTAGCTACAAGTTATCACCACAAGGCTATAGTTTCTCCTTGGGCCACTGTCTCTCTGTCCCTGGTGGTGTAAAATGTATTCTAGTTGACATTAAAGGGTGGCTGGCAGCTCCATCGTCTTGACTGAATGCCAAACATGAACTAAAATACATTAGGTGTTTTGTCCGTCTGGTGCCCCGTCTGTAGGTGGATGTCTGCACCATTCTGCTGGAGGAACAATAGGATTAACGGCAAGGGAGAGCTCCAAGCAAATGCTCACGTCTCGGAAGGGAAGGAATGGGGTGGATATCCCGAGGAGGGGGTCTGTGTGTGCACGTGTGTGCAGGCGGCGTTCCCAGGCATGCATTTGCTGCACGCAACAAAAGGGAACAGTTTGCCAGGGAAAGCAGTTTACATGTACTCAGGAACAACTGTGCTAATTTGAAAAGAGCCACAGGATAACCAAGACAAGGCAATGAAATTCAAGTTATGCAAAGAGTAAGGAAAAGGTGACAATTCTCAAATCACCTAAGAAAATTGGTGGAGAGCTCCTAGCATGGATGACTTGGGAGAGATTGTCTACTGGAACGTGGCCGGCTGCAGCCTGTGCCCCTCACATCATAGATTTCTGAACACTCACCCTCCTATTTATTTTCGGAAACTTCATTGAGCAACTATATAGAGGCCAGTTGTACTTTCTGCTCCCCTGGATAACTTTGCATAGTGGAGTATGTGTGTGTGTGTGTGTGTGTGTGTGTGTGATTTTGCCTTGGATTTGGGTTGTTGTTTTTTTTTTTTGACTACGGGTTACATTTTTTTCTCTTATATTTTGCAATGAAGGGAAGAGTTGGCGCACAAACAACGGCTAAGGACAAATTATACATTTTACACCATCTTTTTGATTAAAATGGAAACTGTATAATGTTTTTATGATAGATTATCCAGTTCTTTGAAGAAAACAATTGAGTTACAGGGTTAATGCTGTCATACTATATAGTTTAACATCTGAACACAATGTCAATTTTTCGTTCCCATCCTTTTCTTCAGTTGATCCTTGCCTCATTACTGGACTCACTGAATCATTGCCAAGTTTCCCTCACCCAGACACATTAGCTATTAGGGATGTGTCCTTCTCTGAGACAAGTCTGGATTTTTACTGCTTCCTGCTGGCCCATTGGCATGTGTCCTGGCCAACTGGAAAATAAATGGAGCTGTCACAGGTCCTGGACCAGCACTGAGCCCTGCCTGCCGGTCCTGGAAGCTGCCCACCAGCCATCGCCAGCGGGTCACGCCAAGCCCACGCTCCCTTCTTTACTCTCCCCTTCCTTTTCCCTATCCCCTCTCCACCTCTGCAGTGATTTTCCTAATGCCTCCAGGTTTTTTCCCCAGTTCATTCTGCTTCCAAATCTTTCCTTGTTGTCCAGACACTTGGGAAGCCCCTTGCTGTCTTTCATTGTCATTTATCCTTTTCCATGAGAAATTTATTAACCAGCTGTCATCCTGAACAGCTGGAAGGGAATCTCTCTCATGTTTCCTTATATATCCACCCTTCCCTTCCCTAAAGTTTCCCATCCCCGGTAGGGTTCAGCATAAAGCATGGTACTCACCACTGAATGAACAGATGACTGAACTTCTCAAAGGTAATCCAGATAACTATTCTTTTGTCCCCAGCTGTTATCTTAACTGATTTTCTTACTCTGTTCTCTGGTGTATTTCATCAATGATTTCCTCTCTCAACTCTGCCTTCAATTTCTCTCTTTCCTCTGGACCCTTGCTGTCAATCTATAAACAGGTTTAAGTCTCTTTTGTTGGAAACAAATAAATGAATAAAGGCAAAACACACGCAACTTCTCCCTTAACTCCGCATCCCATTCATTTATTCAACATATGTTACTGGGCCTACTGTGTGCCAGTGTTGCTGCTGGTACCGGATGAAGACAGAACAGGTACTGCTCTCATAGAGACAGTGAGGGGTGCAGGTGATAAATATACAAACACAGAAAGCTCTAGCTGCAGCTCCGTTATTCAAGGCGAGGCCTTTGTTAGAAGACTTTCTATCCCCACTTCCTGCAGGATGATATGCTTTGGTGACAGAATGTGGGCTGGATTTCAGTCTCCTGGTCCCCTGGGCCTTCATAGGCCTGCATAGAGGTCCTCAGCAGTCCCACCCGCCCCCCTCCCCAGCCTCCTTAGAGAACTAGCCTGCAAGTGCAGCCCTTATTCCTGACGCAGCAGCAACCTGGCCTCATTTCTCACCACGTGACCTCCATGTAAAGGCCAATGGGTTTTGGTTCTTAATCACATGACCTTGGGCCTTAAAAAAAACCTCTCTCCCTCCCTCCCTCCCTCCCTCCCTTCCTTCCTCCCTTCACCAGCCCTCTCTGTGTTTTCACTTCACATTCCCAGGGAGCAATCTCACCTCATCTCTCCACTGATGAATCCCAAGTTGTCTTCAGGTTGCTGTTCCCGTATTTCCAAGGCCTAGCACCATGGGCATGTGGCCAGCACGGAGGCCTAGGACTCCACACTTAGGAGGGTCTCATTTGAGATTTAATGCTCTGTGGTCACCATATTGCAATTCTTAAAAATTTTATCTTTGAATTTGTGTTTTATAAACCTATGAGTTTGCTAGGGCTGCCATAACAAAACACCACGGACTAGATGGTTTAAAGAACAGAAATTTTTTTCCTCACAGTTCTGGAGACTGGAATTCCAATATCAAGATGTCTGCTGGGTTGGTTTCCTCTGAGGAAAAGAAAGGGCAGGATCTGTTCCAGGTCTCTCTTCTTGGCTTGCAGAGGCCCATCCTCTTGCTGCCTCTTCACATGGCTATGCCTCTGAACATGCCCCTGGTCCCTCTCTGTGTCCTAATCTCTTCTTCTTATAAAGATGCCAGTCAGTTACCCGCTCCTTTTGCCTTTAGAGTGGACCTGGGTGCAGATGCTGGGAGGATTGGGGTCCAGCCATCCTTGCCCAAGAGTGGCTGCACCACTGCATGTTTTGAGGTGAGTTGGCAGCGCTCAGCCTTGCACCCGTGCCCATATATCCAGAGCATCCTGGCTGATGTTGCAATCCCTTGGGGGTCACCTGTGGTCCGTGGATTGGGCAGCAGGCCATGGCAAGGGAAATTGACGTCCCTACCTCCCAGTTGCGGGTCAGTCAGCCCCTCTGAGAATTTGACTAAAGCTAACAAAGGTCTCCTGTGAAAAGTTTCCATACAAAGACATCCCTGATTTCATACATGTTCAGGGGTTAATGGACTCCAGTGAAGCTAATGTGTGGACCACCTGTGGTCTGGCTCTGCTTACCTTTCCAGCCTCATCTCAATACCTGTCTCACCATGCTGCAGGCCTCCTGAATTGCTGTAGCCCTTCTCTGAATGCATTTTCTCCCATGCTTCCATAGTTTTGCATATGTTCTTTACTCTGCCTACCATACGCTTTTCTTTGTTGTCATTATAACAGACTACTATATATCCTTCAAAACTAAAATGACATTCTATCTCCATATTAATGTGTGGACCACCTGTGGTCTGGCTCTGCAGCCTCATCTCAATACCTGTCTCACCATGCTGCAGGCCTCCTGAATTGCTGTAGCCCTTCTCTGAATGCATTTTCTCCCATGCTTCCATAGTTTTGCATATGTTCTTTACTCTGCCTACCATACGCTTTTCTTTGTTGTCATTATAACAGACTACTATATATCCTTCAAAACTAAAATGACATTCTATCTCCATGAACCCTTATTGTCATTACCTGAGGGAAAACAAAGTGCTCCTGTCGGGCCTCTGTGCATCTCTTTTATAAGATTCATAACACTAAAGTCTGACTATTTCCCAATTTCTCTGTCCCTTCTACTAGATTGCAAGCACTTTTGAGGGCAAGACTGTGTTTTAATCATTTGCCATTTTCACAGTGCCTGACGCAGAGCTGAGCACAATAAGTAGATATATTTGTTGATCACTCAGGTGAATGCACGTGTGAACGGATAATTGAATGAGGAGATACGTGAGGTTGTGGGGGAGGATGTGAACTTTGGAGTCACACGGTCCTGGGTTTAAATCTCGACTCTGTCAATGACAGGTCTTGTGGCCTTCGGGACGTTACTGTTAAACCTCAGTTTTCCGATTTCAGAATGCAGCAAATAGAATTTACCTCAAAGTAAACTGCTGTCCATTTATACTGACAAACAACAACTATGACTACATATAACTGAGTCCTATCACTAAATTTCTGTGAGCTTGAAAGGTATATTGGAGTGAAGAGGCCAGATTAAGGGACAGTGGACAGAGGAAGATAGATACCGTATGATGTCACTTATATGTGGACTCTAAAAAATACAACAAACTAGTGAATATAATGAAAAAGAGACAACTCACAGGTAAAGAGAACAAACTAGTGGTTACCAGTGAGGAAAGGGAAGGGAGCAGTGACAATACAACGGTAGGGGATTAAGAGGTACAAACTCTTATATATAAAATAAGCTACAAGGATATACTGTACAACACAGGGAATATAGCCTATATTTTATAATAACTATAAACGGAGGATAACCTTTAAATATTGTGACTATTGTACACCTGTAACTTCTATAATTTTGTGTATCAACTATATGCCAGTTTTAAAAAGGGATAATGAAACTGGGTTCTTATGGATTAATTTATGAACAAAAAATCTCATTAAATATTGTTTAAATAATAAATTAAAACCCTGGATGCAAGGCACTCTGCTAGGACCTGTAGAGAAATTAAATACAAAGTGGCCTACGGAGGAATAGGTAGAGTCTACTTTAGAGTACAACTCTAAAATGACAGGTGCCATAAGAGAGGTATAAGATTTTAGAACAAGAGTTCATTTGTAGCTTGGGCAGCAAGGAAGGCTCCCTGGAAGAAGTAGTCCAGGAAGAAGTCCATTTGAGATGGACCTTGAAGAAAAGATAGGAAGATGCTGCTGGCACTGGGGGAGGGAAGAAGGAGACAGATGCAGCCATGGGGAGGCAGAGATACCTGGGAGAGAAACAGGAGCTCTGCCATCCTGTTGATGACGCTGCTCCCACTGGATGCTCTAATTTCAGCCTCTGAAACTGATGGTGTGCAGTCTTTTCCACATGGTACGATGTGCCCTTGTCCTCTGCCTCATGAGCCATTGGCACTCTTCCCAAAAGTAGACATCTGACTCTGACAGCTAATGCAGAGACGGTCCTGCTTGCACCGCTGCTTCTCAGCAGCAGTGGCTCTGTGGCTCTGCTCTCTGACCGGCTTCACCACACCCTGCTGACCTGTAGTACAGGCTCTACTGTGTGGGTGACGGATCGCAACCTGGTGACCAGGAATGTGCAACTGGGACCAATGCGGAGAATTAAGGAAGGACTAGTGAATCTCATCACAGATGGTCACATTATGTCACTTAGAATTCAACTGCCTTTGGACAAGGCTGAGGAGTATAGTTGTAAAGATGGTTGGCAAAATATTTCATTTGACATGGAGTAATGAAATTAGCTTTAAAAAAGATGAATCAGCTGGCATTTCTAGGAATCCTTTTCTGGCACCGGGAGAGCGAGTTAATCACACCGTCCCCAACCTGCCTGCGTGTTCCTCTTGCTGCATTTCTTCCACTGCAGTGCAGTGGTGGTTAAACTTCGGTTCTGGGGCGCCACGCTTCCTGAGCTTGAAGGCAAGCCCCTCCGTGGACTAATATGTGACCTTGGGCATTTCATGTAACATCTCTAAGCAACAGTCTCCTCGTTCATAACATGGAAATGGTTATAATCGCTGCCTTGTAGGTTCCTATGCGTGGGAAAAGAAATGATTCATTCAGTAAAACCCTTCTCATTGGCTGGTCCACAGCAAGTGCTTTTGCCCCAGATACCAGCAGGATTTGATCCCTCATCTTTAGATCTTTACTCAAAAGCCATTTCCACAGAGAGGCCATCTCCGATCACCTGGTTTAAGACTACCCCCCCCCCCACACCATCAACATATTCTGTGCCCTTCCTGAGTTAGTTCTTCTCTACAGCACGTGTCACTATCCATATGGGACATGTACTTATTGGTTCTGCTGACTGCCTGTCTCTACACTAGAATATAGGTTCCAGGAGGCTATTTTCTCAGCGCCCAGATCAGTGTCCGGCATGGAATACGGACTCGATAAATATTTACTGGAAGGGAGGAGTGAGCCACGTCGCTAATTTGAAACTATGCCTGACCCAGTCCCATCCTTTGGGGGCCCCGTTTGGGGGATATTTGACTGGGTGGGCGCCAGTACCAGGAGGCAGGAGGAGATAAATTTGAGGTAGTAATTAAAGTAGCACATGATGGAAGGTCCCAGCATAACTGAACTTGAACCCTGCTGCTGAGGATTTTTCCTAACCCTCATCCATCCTGCATCACTCCTTCTCGCTCAGCTGTTGGGCTCCTGTCACTCAAAGTTGGCCAAGGGGATGCACTGCCCAGCCGGGAGGGCGAACAATTCTCTCCGGTCCCTTTCCCTTCCTTGCGGCAGGCTCTCAGCCAGACGGTGCGCGAGCGCCCCCGGGCGCAGAGGGTTCCGGTGAGCTTGCTCCTCCCGGCCCGGCTGCCTCGGGCTCGTGAGCGGAGGCGGCGCTCACGCACCTTGCAGGAGCCGGTAACCGTCGGCGGGACTGGGCGCCGCGGGAGTGCGCCTCCGGCTCCCACGGTCGGGCTCGCTGGGGTTTGGGGGTGGTTTTTAGTTTGGCGGAGTTGGAGGATGGGAGCGGGAAGGGGAGATCTGGGGCTCGAGGGTGCCCAGGGCAAGAGTGCGGGCCCGTGGAGAGCACCCAAGTTCAAAGCCTTCTTCGCAACGGGATGATGTTGCGTGTCCTGCGCTAGGGCATCGGAAAAGGCTGAAAGCGCGGCGCTTGGGGCTAGGGTGGGCTTCCTCCGCTCGCTCCCGCTCACTGACCAGTCACACCTTCACCCGCCCGCGGGGAGAACGGCCAGCCCCGATGTGCCCGGCAAGCGAGAGAGCTCCCCAATCCAGGCGCGGGGGACCTGCTGGTCCAGGCGGAATGCGCTACCCGCAGCCCTCGGGTGCGGGCCCCCTGTCTTAGGCCGGGCTCTGGGAATGATGCCGGTTTGACGGTTCCTCCCCGTATTCTCAAGTCCATTCTCTAGTAGGTCTGTGTCTTTATTCCCGTCCTACCCCTAGGTTCTTCCTGACCTTTTTTTTTTTTTCTTAGATTCCATATATAGGTGTTAGCATACGGTATTTGTTTTTCTCTTTCTGACTTCACTCTGTATGACAGACTGTAGGTCCATCCACCTCATTACAAATAACTCAATTTTGTTTCTTTTTATGGCTGAGTAATATTCCACTGTATATATGTGCCACATCTTCTTTATCCATTCATCTGATGATGGACATGTAGGTGGCTCCCATGTCCTGGCTATTGTAAATAGTGCTGCAATGAACATTTTGGTACATGACTCTTTTTGAATTATGGTTCTCTCAGGGTATATGCCCAGTAGTGGGATTGCTGGGTCGTATGGTAGTTCTATTTTTAGTTTTTTAAGGAACCTCCATACTGTTCTCCATAGTGGCTATATCAATTTACATTCCCACCAACAGTGCAAGAGTGTTCCGTTTTCTCCACACTCTCTCCAGCATTTATTGTTTCTAGATTTTTTGATGATGGCCATTCTGACCGGTGTGAGATTATATCTCATTGTAGTTTTGATTTGCACTTCTCTGATGATTAATGATGTTGAGCATTCTTTCATGTGTTTGTTGGCAATCTGTATATCTTCTTGGGGGAAGTGTCTATTTAGCTCTTTTGCCCATTTTTAGATTAGGTTGTTTGTTTTTTTATTATTGAGCTGCTTGAAATTTTGGAGATTAATCCTTTGTCAGTTGCTTCATTTGCAAATACTTTCTCCCATTCTGAGGGTTGTCTTTTGGTCTTGTTTATGGTTTCCTTTGCTGTGCAAAAGCTCTGAAGTTTCATTAGGTCCCATTTGTTTATTTTTGTTTTTATTTCCATTGCTCTAGGAGGTGGGTCAAAAAGGATCTTGCTGTGATTTATGTCATGGAGTGTTCTGGCTATGTTTTCCTCTAAGAGTTTGATAGTGTCTGGCCTTACATTTAGGTCTTTTTTTTGTGTGTGGTATGCTGGCCTCTCACCATTGTGGCCTCTCCCGTTGCGGAGCACAGGCTCCGGATGCGCAGGTTCAGCGGCCATGGCTCACAGGCCCAGCTGCTCCGCGGCATGTGGGAACTTCCTGGACCAGGGCATGAACCCGTGTCCCCAGTATATTGAATAATAGTGGAGAGAGTGAGCAACCTTGTCTTGTTCCTGCTCTTAATGGAAATGGTTTCAGTTTTTCACCATTGAGGACAATATTGGCTGTGGGTTTGTCATATATGGCCTTTATTATGTTGAGGAAAGTTCCCTCTATGCCTACTTTCTGCAGGGTTTTTATCATAAATGGGTGTTGAATTTTGTTGAAAGCTTTCTCTGCATCTATTGAGATGATCATATGGTTTTTCTCCTTCAATTTTTTAATATGGTGTATCACGTTGATTAATTTGCATATATTGAAGAATCCATGCATTCCTGGAATAAACCCCACTTAATCATGGTGTATGATCCTTTTAATGTGCTGTTGGATTGTTTGTTAGTATTTTGTTAAGGATTTTTTGCATCTATATTCATCAGTGATATTGGCTTGTAGTTTTCTTTCTTTGTGACATCTTTGTCTGGTTTTGGTATCAGGGTGATGGTGGCCTCCTAGAATGAGTTTGGGAGTGTTCCTCCCTCTGCTATATTTTGAGAAAGAAAGAAAGAGGATAAAATAAAATAAAGTTATTAAAATAAAAAATAATTATTAAGAAAAGTTTTTAAAAAGTAAAAAAAAAAAAAAAGGACGGACAGAGTCCTAGGACAAATGGTGAAAGCAAAGCTATACAGACAAAATCAGAAAAAGAGAAAAAGGGGAAAAAATAATATATCTTTGCTCCCGAGGTCCACCTCCTCAATTTGGGATGATTCGTTGTCTATTCAGGTATTCCACAGATGCAGGGCACATCAAGTTGATTGTGGAGCTTTAATCCGCTGCTCCTGAGGCTGCTGAGAGAGATTTCCCTTCCTCTTCTTTGTTCGCACAGCTCCCAGGATTCACCTTTGGATTTGGACCCGCCTCTGCACGTAGGTCGCCTGAGGGTGTCTGTTCTTCGCTCAGACAGGAGCGGTTAAAGGAGCGGCTGATTCGGGGGCTCTGGCTCAGTCAGTCCACGGAGAGGACGGGGCATGGAGCGCGGGGCGAGCCTGCAGCGGCAGACGCCAGCGTGACGTTGCACCAGCCTGAGGCGCGCCGTGCGTTCTCCCGGGGAAGTTGTCCTTGGATCCCTGGACCCTGGCAGCGGGGGGCTGCACAGGCTCCGAGAAGGGGGGGTGTGGACAGTGACCTGTGCTCACACACAGGCTTCTTGGTGGCGGCAGCAGCAGCCTTAGCGTCTCATGCCCGTCTTTGGGGTTTGCGCTTTTAGCCGCGGCTCACACCCGTCTCTGGGGCTCCTTTAAGCGGCACTCTTACTCCCCTCTCCTCGCGCACCAGGAAACAGAGAGGGAAGAAAAAGTCTCTTGCATCTTCGGCAGGTCCAGAGTTTTTCCCGGACTCCCTCCCAAACAGCCGTGGCACACTAACCCCCTGCAGGCTGTGTTCATGCCGCCAACCCCAGTCCTCTCCCGGTGCTCCAACCGAAGCTGGAGCCTCAACTCCCAGCCCTGCCCACCCCGGCGGGTGAGCAGAGAAGCCTCTCGGGCTGGTGAGCGCCGGTCGGCGCTGATTCTCTGTGCGGGAATCTCTCCACTTTGCCCTCCGCACCCCTGTTGCTGTGCTCTCCTCCACAGCTCCGAAGCTTCCCCCTCCGCCACCCACAGTCTCTGCCCGCGAAGGGGCTTCCTAGTGTGTGGAAACCTTTCCTCCTTCACAGCTCCCTCCCACTGGTGCAGGTCCCGTCCCTATTCTTTTGTCTCTCTTTATTCTTTTTTCTTCTGCCCTACCCAGGTATGTGGGGGAGTTTCTTGCCTTTTGGGAGGTCTGAGGTCTTCTGCAAACGTTCAGTGGGTGTTCTATAGGAGGAGTTCCACGTGCAGATGTATTTATGATGTATCTGTGGGGAGGAAGGTGATCTCCGCGTCTTACTCTTCTGCCGTCTTCTCCCCCCTTCCGGTTTCGTTTTACGCCCTGTTTCCATCCTTTCTGCGAAATCATTTGAGGAAGAGTCGCCTCATTAGAAACTTGTTCAGAGGCTTTGTGATTCCTGCCGCGGTTTGGATGACATGGGCAATCCCAGGTAATACTGTGGATTTCATCTGACGAAAACGAAACCTTCTGTGGTGTTCAGAAAGCAAAGGGAGCTTGGGGGCAAATGTCCCTGCTACTCCAGGGAGGAGAAGGGAACTCCCACGTGTGAATTAATTCTCATGAAAACCCTAAAGGTAAGTGGTTGTATTTCCAGTTTACATGTAAAGAAAATTAGGTTGAGATATTAAGTGAGTTTTCCCAGTTGAATCCCCCAGTTAATAGTGGGAAGGACTGGAAACTAGGACTGTGAGCCAGTGGCCCTTAGGCACATCACTTGGGGGCGCATCACTGAGAACGCAGGCAGGAAAGGCCCCCGGCTGTAAGGATTGGGTCCAGACTGCAGGAGAGGCTGCCAGGAGCTGGGGTGTCCAACAATAAAGAGTTTTGTTCGAATTGGGAATATCAACCAGTGTTTATGGAAGATGAGGTGATATTAACAGGTGACAGGGGAAGGCTGAGTTGCTACCAATAGATTTCCTTCTTTTCATTGGGAGAAGAGCAGCCCAAATCCCTTTAAGAGGATCTGGAAACCCTGAAACCATGCTGGATTGTTCAAAGCCCAAATAGCAGGCATCCTAGAGCAGGGAAGGTGTTCACAGTCCCTCAGAGCAGGCTTGAGAAATGAGAGCAGAGCCAGCAGACTTCAAAAGACGGAAACACTGAATCCTGGCAACCCTCCAGAACAAATTCTTAGAGAAGCTAGCTCAAGACCACTTAGGAAAGGAGAATTTACAAATTCAATTTATGCCAAACGGACTTCTTTCTCTTTTCTATCAACCTACTGGGACTGTAGATTGGGGCATGCCATACCCACTGTGGGTTGTGCCTCTTTAGTGGAATGCTATCAGTGCAGTGAGTTGCACCAGCATTTTTTAAAATATGAAATTCAATAGAAGGGACGAGAAAGCATCAGAATGCATTGTATGTGCACGGGCAGGTATTGTTTTATGGATCGTGTGTGTGTGTATGTGTGTGCAGTGTGTGTCCTTTATCATACTGCCTCTGCATGGGCGTGCATACCTAACCCCGGCTGCCCCATTGTTTCTTCCAGGCTAACTTCATCTGCTCACAGTGGGGGGCTGTCTTTTACCTTGCAAATAATATCAACACCTTCTGGAAAATGTAACCTTCCTCCTCCGCATTTCTCTAGGCCCCCAGATGTTGAGATATTTTGCCAATCAGAATTCTCAGTCCCCTTCCCCCTCCCCATCATGGATGATCTAAAGTGTGTCCTGCCTTTGCAGAGGCGTTTTACGAAATATCATACTATCCCTAAGGATAAGGCGTGGGAAGAGTGGACACACCACAAGGCGTCGTCCCTGAGTCTGCATCTCCTGTGTCACTCATCAGGAGAGAGACATAGAGGGGACATTTATCAGAGCTGTGGCAATTACAGATCTGGGAAGATACTCTCCGAGACCCATTTTATCTCTGGACAAGAGACAATAATACTAGAATGTTTTGGCTCACAGTAGGGTTGAAGGTCCTGTTCTGCATTTGGGTTCAAAGACTCAATGAAAAAAGTAAAGGATGGGGTTTCCCCGTTAAGCAGTTCATGTGAGAGAAGAAACCTGAGGGTCTTAATGGCCCACTAGGCCGGAATGAAGCATCGTGTGAAGTAGCTGCTCAATAGCAAACGTGGGTTGTGATAGCAGTGATAAGGACAGGCCTTTTTAAAAAATAGATATTCTCATGGAGCTTATTACGTGCCAGGCAGAGTTATAAGTGTTTTGTAATTTTTTCTCAATCCTGTAGCACCCCCATGAAGTAGGGAATGTGATTATCACCATTCCCATTTAACAGATGATGAAACTAAGGCACAGAGGGATTAAGTATTTGGTCCAAGATTACATAGAGGATCTATGAGATGCTAAAATGATGGATGTTTTTTAAAATTCTCAGTTTAATTATTGCTCATGTCTGTGTTACCCAGATCTATGTAATTTTCCCCTGCCTAGAGAACATTGGTACATTTCATAACCCTTCAAGTGAAAATAATTTATAAGCCCCCAGTAATTATTCTCCCTAAAGGTGCCCTTGTTTTCTTCATGCACGTACTTGGGAATAGCAAAATCAGCAATTAAAGACAAAGATGGGGCAGCTGAGTGAGCTGCTTCCTTAAGGATTGGCTCTGAATTTGCCTGGTTGATTAAGAAAAAAAAAATTAGGAGATGAGTGAGGGTATTGGTTATAAACATTAGCTGTATTTCTCCTAAACTTTGTGTAGATTTTCCCAGAAAATATAATTTTATCTTGTGTAAAAAGAAAAAGGAAAAAATCAGAAATTCATGATGAAGATCTGAAAATATGGAAACTACTAGAAACTATACCATGTAAACCTACATATTTTCCTACCAGAGCTTCTTTAAAATTTCCACTAAATTACCTCAATAGGCGAGGAGAGTTATCCCATTTTTCTGGGAGTCCAAAGTGGAGGCTAAGGCTGCCAGAAGCAAGTAGATGTTTATCTTGAGCTTCCATTTGATATTTGCAGTTTACTTTGTAATGTGTCTGCACTTTTTTAATATAAAAATGTCTTCCAAATCTTAAAACTGATGCTCCAGGAGGTTGAACCAGGTGTGACTCAAGATTTGGGGGCTATTTGACACCCTCAGTCCCAGGCAAGCAGAGGGGAGACCTAGGAGGGATTAGATCGTTAGAAAATTATCATTAGACGGTGTAGATTTCCTGCTTTTCTGTCTCCAGCTCTTAAACCACTGCTTTAGTTTAAATTTCCTTTTCTGTAGAACAGAGATTGAAATACCTGGTCCTCCTCCTTTCTTGCTTGTTTGTCAAAGGAATGATTCAGCTCAGGGCTGTAAGGAGCAGTGTGTGCTGCTTGGAGATAGAGTCCATCAGCAATAAATACAAAGTAGGCTTGTTTGCCAAATCATCCTCAAAGTGATTTAAGAGATGGCCAATCTCGCTCTCCTTAGTCTTATTCATGCCAGGTGTTTCAAAAATTCCACTAATTAAAATGGAAAGGGCAGTTGTTTTCCTAGTGCCATTAAAATATTAATTCATCTGGCCGTCATGCTTTATACTAGCATCTATACAAATCAGTATGAGGGTTCAGTAAGAGGCACTAAGGGAGTCTGATTTATACCGTCTTGTTATTAAAATGACAGATTTAAGTAATCCGTGTGATGGGATTTGAGAAAAGGGAGAGAGTCCTCGGGGGCTGAGATAGTTGGACAGAATTCCATGGGGGAAACGGTGACTGAGCCCTACCCTCAAAGGTAGGCAGGAGTCTGGAGAGTGGGAGATGGCAGTGCAGGCTGGCAGGTGGGACAGAGTGCGCAGAGACTCAGAGGGCCATCTCTGAGGGTCCCCCCACCCCAGGCTCCTCTGCCATAATGAGCGCTTCCTTTCTTAATGACTGTTTGCACCTGCTATCTGTTTGTGTCATCAGGCTTTCTTGATGCTTCCCAACCTGTGTGTGTTTGTGTGTGTTTAAGAGGGTGAAATTCAGCATGGTTCTAAATTCAAGCCTGAATTCTCTGAATTCTTTGAGGGTGCAGGCCTTGACTTTTCAACCACCACTAAATCACTCAAAGTCAAGCTCACAGTGTTGAGAATATCCTTGTTGGGCTAAATTGACTCATATACTAATTTTAACGTGTTCGTGTTCTTTCTCCTTGAAGGACATGGTGATGAGGCCGTGAAAAATGTAGTGGCTAAAGATGGCATATAGTGGGATAGATTAATGGCGTTTGGTTTTCTTTCCAAAAATATATTTGTTATTTTGTGAGAGTGATTGGCATAAAATAAGTTATTATTTTTTTATTTTTGCGTACGTGGGCCTCTCACTGTTGTGGCCTCTCCCGTTGCGGAGCACAGGCTGCGGACGCACAGGCTCAGCGGCCATGGCTCACGGGCCCAGCCGCTCCGCGGCATGTGGGATCTTCCCGGACCGGGGCACGAACCCGTGTCCCCTGCATCAGCAGGTGGACTCTCAACAACTGTGCCACCAGGGAAGCCCAAGTAAGTTATTTTTAATGGCTTTTTAAGGAGAGTTTGTCTAATTAACTCATCAAAGAGAACATTGGTTTTAAAAAATTACTTTCAGCAGCTGTATTAGTATGCTAGGACCACTGTAACAAAATGCCTGAATCTGAGTGGCTTCAACAACAGAAATTCATTGTCTCACAGCTCTGGAGACTGGAAGTCCAAGATCAAGGTGTCAGCAGGGTTGGTTTCCTCTGAGGACCGTAAGGGAAGGATCTGTTCTGGTCCTCTCTGTTTAGCTTATAGATGACCATCTTTCTACTGCCTCTTCACAAGCTTGTCCCTGTGCATGAATGCTCCTGGTGTCTCTCTGTGTGTCCTAATCGCCTCTTCTTATAAGGACACTAGTCAGGTGGCATTAGGGCTCATCCCAACAGCCTCATTTTAACATAAGTACCTCTTTAAAGACTCTGTTTCCAAATATAGTCACATCCAAAGGTATTGGGAGCTAGGATTTCAACCTATAAATTTTGGGGGACACAACTCAGCTCATAGTAGGACCTTATCCATATTGTACTACACACACACACATATATGCATACATACACACACAGTTTTCACAAACAGACACACATCATTGAGTTTGTGATGCAAGTGGAAAGCAACTTAGTCTTTTATTAAGCTCTAGAGTCATAGGTCTGGAAGGGAATTTCACTACAGCTCTTTTAGTCCTTTCTCTTTGCTGTCAGAGAGTGAATATTTAAGCCATTCCAGGTAGCTATCACATGAGTGCAGTGGCCAGAGGCAATGTAGTGCAGACCTGCATGGAACTGTCTGCTTGCTGTGAAAATACTGATGCCAGACAGCCGACTTTCCTTTCTTGCAGAGGGCTATTTTTATTGTGAGACTATAGCTTCTCATACTTGGAGGGCGCTTAAAATAACTTTTTGTCTATGAAGTAATAATTGTTAATGATAGTTGTTTTTTACACATTTCCTTACTTGGCAAAATATAAATGTCAGCATTCCAATTTTCCGGGTCCATGAAATCCAGCTGGTCTCCAGGAAGCATTTCCCAGAGACTGGAGCCAGTTTTATGAGATTGAGGCACTTCCTTTTTGTCCTGGGGAAGCAACAGACTTTAAATGTAATCCATGAGAAGGCCCTGGAAGCTTCGGAAGAATAACTGGTGGTGGACTTATGCTGAAATGCAGTGGGCTAATGACAGGGACCATAAGAGGTGAAACTTATAGAAAGGAGAGACTGGGAAGCAGTCTATTTCCAGGACTAGCCGTGGGAGGACCACGGCTGGCACAACATAAATATTCTGCCAGCTTCCCCTGGCATAGGGAAGCGTGATTCCTCACAGCCTGGACGGAGTATTCCTTTTACTTGGCAAGAAGGTGCCACAAGGGCTCTTGAACAGAGCAAAGCTGGATCCTTGAAGGTTGGCCATGGAGGAAGGACCCACACGGGGAGGGTGCCTGGATGTCCCAGCACTATCTTTTGTCCCCTGGGGTGGTCTTTTACTTTGGGGAGCTCTCAGTTACCCTCCCCCAGCCCTAGTACATTGGTCAGGAAATGTTGATTTTT
>NW_020174553.1:5985020-6003576 GCF_003031525.2 Neophocaena asiaeorientalis asiaeorientalis
AATTGACTCATATACTAATTTTAACGTGTTCATGTTCTTTCTCCTTGAAGGACATGGTGATGAGGCCGTGATAAATGTAGTGGCTAAAGATGGCATATAGTGGGATAGATTAATGGCGTTTGGCTTTCTTTCCAAAACTTTATTTGGTGAGAGTGATTGGTATAAAGTAAGTTATTTTTAATGGCTTTTCTAGGAGAGTTTGTCTAATTAACTCATCAAAGAGAACATTGGTTTTAAAATATTACTTTCAGCAGCTGTATTAGTATGCTAGTATGTAACAAAATACCTGAATCTGAGTGGCTTCAACAACAGAAATTCATTGTCTCACAGCTCTGGAGACTGGAAGTCCAAGATCAAGGTGTCAGCAGGGTTGGTTTCCTCTGAGGACCGTAAGGGAAGGATCTGTTCTGGTCCTCTCTGTTTAGCTTATAGATGACCATCTTTCTACTGCCTCTTCACAAGCTTGTCCCTGTGCATGAATGCTCCTGGTGTCTCTCTGTGTGTCCTAATCGCCTCTTCTTATAAGGACACTAGTCAGGTGGCATTAGGGCTCATCCCAACAGCCTCATTTTAACATAAGTACCTCTTTAAAGACTCTGTTTCCAAATATAGTCACATCCAAAGGTATTGGGAGCTAGGATTTCAACCTATAAATTTTGGGGGACACAACTCAGCTCATAGTAGGACCTTATCCATATTGTACTACACACACACACATATATGCATACATACACACACAGTTTTCACAAACAGACACACATCATTGAGTTTGTGATGCAAGTGGAAAGCAACTTAGTCTTTTATTAAGCTCTAGAGTCATAGGTCTGGAAGGGAATTTCACTACAGCTCTTTTAGTCCTTTCTCTTTGCTGTCAGAGAGTGAATATTTAAGCCATTCCAGGTAGCTATCACATGAGTGCAGTGGCCAGAGGCAATGTAGTGCAGACCTGCATGGAACTGTCTGCTTGCTGTGAAAATACTGATGCCAGACAGCCGACTTTCCTTTCTTGCAGAGGGCTATTTTTATTGTGAGACTATAGCTTCTCATACTTGGAGGGCGCTTAAAATAACTTTTTGTCTATGAAGTAATAATTGTTAATGATAGTTGTTTTTTACACATTTCCTTACTTGGCAAAATATAAATGTCAGCATTCCAATTTTCCGGGTCCATGAAATCCAGCTGGTCTCCAGGAAGCATTTCCCAGAGACTGGAGCCAGTTTTATGAGATTGAGGCACTTCCTTTTTGTCCTGGGGAAGCAACAGACTTTAAATGTAATCCATGAGAAGGCCCTGGAAGCTTCGGAAGAATAACTGGTGGTGGACTTATGCTGAAATGCAGTGGGTTAATGACAGGGACCATAGGAGGTGAAACTTATAGAAAGGAGAGACTGGGAAGCAGTCTATTTCCAGGACTAGCCGTGGGAGGACCACGGCTGGCACAACATAAATATTCTGCCAGCTTCCCCTGGCATAGGGAAGCGTGATTCCTCACAGCCTGGACGGAGTATTCCTTTTACTTGGCAAGAAGGTGCCACAAGGGCTCTTGAACAGAGCAAAGCTGGATCCTTGAAGGTTGGCCATGGAGGAAGGACCCACACGGGGAGGGTGCCTGGATGTCCCAGCACTATCTTTTGTCCCCTGGGGTGGTCTTTTACTTTGGGGAGCTCTCAGTTACCCTCCCCCAGCCCTAGTACATTGGTCAGGAAATGTTGATTTTTATTATTATTCTTTTCTTATTTAAAAAATGTTAGAACATTTTGTGAGTGAAATATACATAACATAAAATGTACCATATTTAAGCGCACAACTCAGTGGCATTAGGTACGTTCACAGTGTTGTGCAACCATCACCACCATTCATCTCTAGAAGTTTTTCATCTTCCAAAACTGAAACTCTGTATCCATTAAAATTTTGTGAGCGACGTTACATAACATAAAATGTACCATATTTAAGCGCACAACTCAGTGGCATTAGGTACGTTCACGGTCTTGTACAACCATCACCACCATCCGTCTCTAGAAGTTTTTCATCTTCTCAAACTGAAACTCTGTATCCATTAAACAAAAACTCTCCATTCCCCCCTTCTCCCAGCCTTTGGCAACCACCGTTCTACCTTCTGTCTCTATGAATCTGAGTGCTCTAGATACCCCCTATAAGTAGAATCGTGCAATATTTGTTCTTGTGTGTCTGGTTTACTTCACCTAGCATAATATTTTGAAGGTTCATCCATGTTGTAGCATATGTCTGAATTTCCTTCTTTTCTAAGGCTGAATAATATTCCGTTGCACGTACATACTACATTTTGTTTATCCGTTCATCCAGCAGTGTACGTTTGGATTGCTTCCTCCTTTTGGCTGTTGTGAATAATGCTGCAATGGCGAGGTACAAATACCTCTTGGAACCCCTGCTTTCTGTTCTTTGGGCTATATACCCTGAGGTGGAAATGCTGGGTCATAAGGTATTCCATATTTACATTTCTGAGGAACCACTATGCTATCTTTCATAGCAGCCGCACCATTTTATCTTCCTAACAACAACACACAAGCGTTCCAATTTCTCTGCATCCTTGCTAACACTTAACTGTTTTCTGGTTTGGGGTTATTTTTTTGTCTGTTTGATAATAGCCATTCGAATGGGTGTGAAGTGTTATTTCATGATGAAGCACCAATTTTAAAAAATAAATTTATTTATTTATTTTTGGCTGCGTTGGGTCTTCGTTGCTGCGCGCAGGCTTTCTCTAGTTGCAGCGAGCGGGGGGTACTCTTCATTGCGGTGCACGGGCTTCTCATTGCGGTGGCTTCTCGTTGTGGAGCACGGGCTCTAGGCGCGTGGGCTTCAGTAGTCGTGGCACACGGGTTCAGTAGTTGTGGCTCGCAGGCTCTAGAGCACAGGCTTAGTAGTTGTGGCACACGGGCTTAGTTGCTCTGCGGCGTGTGGGATCTTCCCTGACCAGGGCTCGAACCCGTGTCCCCTGCACTGGCAGGCGGATTCCCAATGACTGTGCCACCAGGGAAGCCCCAAAGCACTGCTTTTTGATAGCTGGTTCTTTGACTTGACTCTAGTACTTTAAAAAAATTAATTTGTTTTTAAATTAGTTTCATTGGAGTATAGCTGATTTTACAATGTTGTGTTAGTTTCAGGTGTACAGCAAAGTGATTCAGTTAAACATATACATATATTCATTCTTTTTCGTTGTAGTTCTGCAATGAACATTGTGGTACATGACTCTTTTCGAATTATGGTTTTCTCCAGATACATGCCCAGGAGTGGGATTGCAGGATCGTATGGTGGCTTTATTTTCAGTTTTCTAAGGAACCTCCATACTGTTCTCCATAGTGGCTGCACCAATTTAGATTCCCACCGACAGTGTAGGGGGGTTCCTTTTTCTCCACACCCTCTCCAGCATTGTAGTTTTGATTTGCATTTCTCTGATATTTAGTGATGTTGAGCTTTTTGGCCATCTGTATGTCTTCTTTGGAGAAACGTCTATTTAGATCTTCTGCCGTACTTTTACGGAAGGCTCAGGAAAAAAGCAAAAAAATAAATAGTGATAGGAACCCAAAAAACCTAATTATAAGAGGGGGGTCAACTTGGGATTCTACTGGTGTCCTCAACATGTCTAGACTATTTTGAAGTTCAGACCAAGAAAAGCAAGGTCCAGAAAGAGTCAGGAGTTCACTAACCAGATGACATTTCCATGGTGGGGATACCAACCCCACCACTGGTGAGAGTGTCCTCACTTTGTGGCTGCAACAGGGCATCCATGTTGGGATACAAGACAAACAGAAGAGCATCCTGTGTTGTGTGCAATGGGGTATATCATGTAACATGAGTCCTTTGCCCTAATTCCACATTCACCAGCTAATGTGGTGAATCTGATCTTCAATTTTGTTTCCCAGACGGTGTAAAACTTGTGCTCTGATATGCTTGGCCATTTTGTTCATTATTGTAATTCCACAAATGGATGCTCTGGTTATAAATCATTCTCCTTCACTTGGTCAGCGTGACCGCCTCAGCCCTGGAGGACTGTGGAAACCCAGCCCCCTAAATCTGCAGAGCTGAGGGCAGTGTGCCTGCCACCTCCACACGCATCTCAGAGCCGTGCCGTGTCACTTCTCGGGAAATCCTTCCCAGATGGAGCCTTTACAGCCTCTTTCTTGGGTGTTTTTTTCCCTGTGTGGGCCTGATGTTCTTCTCTCTGTCCAGCTGAAGCCTCTGTTAGAATGGGAGAACTCTGCTCTCGGGTTTAGGGTTGAGAAAGGGTGAAAGAAGATAATTTTGTGGCTTTTCCACATCATGAGAAACCGACTCGATAAGTATTTATTGCATGTCTGATATGAGCCAGGTTTTGGGTGGGTTGCTGGAAATACAGCGGTGAGCCAGCAGGGGAGGCCCCTGCCCTGATGGAAAAGAGACCAGAGGGAAGAGAATGCCACCGGAGGATTGGTTCGTGCGCTCCTAGCATAGCCTGTACTGCAGTGTATTGCAGAGGTCTGTTACCATCTCCAGAGACTCCTCCAAAGGGCTCAAGGACAGCCATTGTGTCCCCCACCCCTCCAGTAGGTCATGCAATAACCGTTTGCTGGGCTGACCCAGGGAGTACCACAGAGCCGGGAAGCACCAACTTTAAAAAGTACTTTTCAGCCTATTTACGACTATGTAGGTGCCCAGAATATAGCTGGAGGAGGTGGGTGTAGGACCCACCCCTTATCCTTTTATCATCTTTGAGGCAACAGCTGGTGGAGGAAGGATGCCCGCTCATTAGTTCAGCATCTCTGCATTTCAGGTATTGGCTGAATATCTAGCTGTACAAAATATTATGTTTCGTCTCTAGTTTTAGAAGTTCTTCTTCTATTGGCATTGATTCTGATATTCAGGCAGGAAATCTTAAGGCTTGCAAACACTTTTTGTTCCATGTTTTGTTCCTAGAAATAAGCTGCTGCTGGGCAGTGGAGAAGTAGGGAGAGGCAGGGGGAAGATGCATCCGGAATTTCTCTGCCAGCTGTCAGCCACCATGTTTTTGAAGTCTGCTGAGTAACTGAGAACTTTCTAGGAAATACCCAGGAAGGCATAAACCTTGATAATATAGAGAAATTTGGGAGGTGTGTCCTTTTGAGAAGGGAGGAGGAACCCTGTGTGTGTGTGTGTGTGTGTGTGTGTGTGTAACATCCCTAGCCTGAAGTGAGTGGCCAGAATCTCAGACTTCAAAGGTAAGATGCAGGCTCAAGTCAAAAGAAAATAGTTAGGAGGACTAAAGTCTAAAGTCCTGGAAGCATTGCCTCTTTAACTGAAGAAAGTAATAAGCCACACTTTCAAAAGAAGTTGCTGACTTAAAATGTATTCACAGAAAAGGAATCTGCAAACTTGAGAATTAAAGTGACGAGTGCAGGTAGAATGTGGTTTGCACGGAATCTATAGAAAAGAGCAGTGTGCTGGGAAGAAGACCATGTCAGCGTTTGTTAAGCACTGTCCTGGGAGGGCACCTTGGAGGTTCTGATTTTAGGGGTCAAACGTGATTCCTTGCTGGAATGTAGTGCCTTTTAGAAATGCTTTAGGAATATCCAGCTGGCTGTGGTCTAACCATGAGCCTGTCTCATAAACTTGCAAACTCTCATTTTCTCTGTTTGGTCCTCCCCACATAGATGCAGGTAAGCTGAGTGCACCGTCAGTTCTGATTGGGTGCCTGGTCAGACCTCTGTGCAATGAGGGAATTAAGCTTCTAAAGCTGTGCTTCTGAAGTTCTGACCTTGGGCTCCTCAGTGACCAGAATGTAGCCTGGCCACACTTTACCTTTGGTTTTTTGGATGTCTTGGCTGGGAGAGAGAAAGAATGATGGGTCAAGAGTGTGACTTCTCTGTTGTGACGGGGATAGTTGTTCCTAGGAATAGAAGAAAGAAAGAGATAAGAATAAGTAATTAATGAGACCTTCATGGCCCAGGTCAGAATGGAGGTTGGCATCCTGGGTGGCATGCCCACTTTTGGAATTTGGGAATTGAACAGAAAGAAGATGGAATGACTGCAATTGGGAATTTTGATCTCAAATCCAAATGGGTCATTAGGTCTGCCTCCATACAAGCTGATCACCTTGGGTCTTTGGGTCTGTGGCACTGGCCAACAGCTGCTTGGAATATCTTCCTGGCTGTGTTGTCGGTTTTGTGTGTGTGCACATGTGCTTATTTTTTAGGGTTTATAGGCATCTTTTGTTTCTCTCTTTAATGTGTTAGTCCCGTGCCTGAGTTGGTGGCCACTTGGAAAACTCACGTGCTGATGTCTACCCCTTAACATGCAAATAAAGGTCCAGTTCCAAGGAAACAGCTCCCCTGGCCCATGTACCCAACATGACCCACCAAGGCTATTGATGAAGAGTTTTTAGTCACTTCATGGGAGGTTCCATGTCCATATACATCTTCCCAAATTCAGGGAGGTGGAGAGAATTGCTTGACCTGTCTTTAAGAAGGCAAGAGGGTGCCCAGGAGTGGTGTGGGAATCTGGGTTGGAGGAGGAAAGACTGGATAATTGAAAGGAGAGATGAAATTGTCGGGAATGTGGATGGGAGAAAAGGGCTGGTTAAACTGCCATGAGAGGTGTCTGGGACCTGCTAATAGCCCTCTCTGTTTGCATTTGAGGTCTTCCCTCCCTCTCCCACCCCCATAAGCTGGCCTTAACTACCCGGTGCACACCTGGAAAAGGTTAACTTCCTTTTCAGGTGGGGCTGTGAGTTGCAATCATAATTTTTCATTATTATTGTTGGCAAGACGCTCAAAAGATCGATTAGTCTCTCCATGCCGCTCCTGGAGGCTTGTTTGGGATATGTTTCCTCTGGAAGAAGTTATTTTTAGTGATGCTAATATTATGAAGAAACCTGACATTAAGAGAATCTCAGGAGGGGGTGTGCAGGAGCAGAGTGGGTGCAGAGGGCAGCCGCATACCGAGCTCTGCGTTTCCTGTTTGCCGTGTTCTGAAGAGAGCAGCTGTCTGATTCCAGCACCCCATGAGTAAGCCTCAGTGCGCACCCCCCTGCCTCTCCCTCAGTGTGTGTTAAGGCCCAGACATTCCTCACTGTGATGAGAATATCACCCTCTGGAGGCTGATACCCAGACATGCTGGCAGTTTCCAAATGGTGAAACAGTGCTAGCTTCTGTGTCTGCGAAGCTCAGAAAGGCAACCCTGGACTACAATGGACATTATACAAAATCCTGCCTTCTGTTTGTTGTTTGTCCTTGTGCATGTGATGGCCCAAGCTGGTTGATCTGAGACTTGCATGAAAACATTACCTCATGGACTTTTTCAAGGGTGCGAGGTGAAAGCAGAAGCCAGAGGTTCTGTCCTCCAGATCCATCTTTGGAATTCAAGAACTGAGAGGAAATAGCCAGTGAAAACACAAGCCGCTCCTTTTATCTGAAGTCCTCCACAACAGTGTCTGCTTGGGTGGGAGGGGGGTGGCCGGCATCCTATTCTGCTTCCCCGGAGAACCTCTTGTCTCCAGGCATCTGTCAGGTGTCCTCTCTTAAAGGGCAGCCTTTCCACTCTCAGGACCTTTTCACCTATGGTCTCCCTCCATCCTTAAATAGTTCACTTAGAAGAACAGGAATGATGTAAGGGAGAGAAAAAGAAGGAATGAAAAGACACTCTCTCTGTGGTAGGTAAGTGGTTGATGCTTCTTGGTATCTGACTCTTTTACAGATATTTTGCTTGCTAGTTCCTGGCTGGCCCTGTGCAGGTGGTGCTAATGCTTCTTCCTGAGCCGATAGGAAGACCCTCTGGTCCCATGGGCCTGGGCGGCCACGGATGGGGAACCACCGTGCACGGATGTGGAGAAGAGCATAGCCATGGGGAGTGATGCTCAGAGCATGGAAAACACTCTCTCATCTTTATTTTCTCCATTGTTTCATGTACTTTTTTCTATTTTCTATTTTTGACACCAGATGAAGCCCAGTGCCTCCCTCTGCTTATTACATTGGCTGTAATGCTGATTTCCAATAAAAATGATATGCTCAAACCAGACTTCATCTTATTTTCCTGAAAAAAAGAGAAATTATTACCATATTTTTGACTTGATGAAACATCATGAATCCCATGATGTGTGTTTCTCATTATGATTTTTAAACCATTGAAACGAATGCCTTTTGACTTATTTTTTATTATAGTAATTTTATTCATTTTTCTAGACCACACAGATCAATTAACCACATGGTGAAGTTAGGAACTGGCTGACAGGGGAGTTTTTGTTGTCTAAAGAATAAACCTAGGCTTTTCTATGCCAGACTGGCATTTCTTAGCTTATAATAATAGTGCTGGCTACTCTTGATTGACCTCAACCTGGGTCCTGGCTATGCACATTTCATGCAGCATCACATTTAATCTTTACAGCAACTCCATGATGTAGGTACTGTTATCACCTTCATTCTCCTGATAGGAAAACAGAAGCTCAGATCATTTTTTTCCCATGGCTCTCAAGGCGGGGAGGAGTTGGCAAACTTTTTCTATAAAATATCAGAAAGTAAATATTTTAGGTTTTTGCGGCTCTACTATCTCTGTCACAACTACTCAGCTGTTATAGTGCTAGAGAAGACAAAAGATACAAAAACAAACGAGGGTAGCTGTGTTCCAATAAAGCCTTATTTATGGACTCTGATATTTGAATTTCACATACTTCTCTCAGGTCATGAAATAATATCATTGTTTTGATTTTTTTCCCCAACCGTTAAATATATTAAAATATTTTTCACTTGCAGGCTATACAAAAAAGGTAGTGGGCTGGATTTGATGATTCCAGTGTAGATGACAAGAGTATGCAGAGAAGGAGGGGTGGGTTAGGATGAAGTGGTAGGAGGAATACTCCTGCCGGAGGGAACGGTATGTGTGCCCATTGCAGGGAGCATGAAGTATTTGAGGAACTGCAAGAAATCCAAGTGCGGCTTGGTATAGGGGAGGAGGCAAGATGAGAGGAAACAGCAGGGCTCAAGCTGTGACCCTGTAAGACACTTTAAGGATTTTGGACTTTGTCCTTGGAGCAATGGGAAGCCATTTAAAAGTACTAAGCAAGAGAGTGATAAGGGCAACTTGTCTTTTTAAAAGATCTTTGGCTGATGTGTGAAGAATGGATTGCAACAGATCTGTAAGAGTAGAAGCAGAAAAAACAGGGTGCTCAAGAAGTGGGCAAGGTGGGTGATGATGGTGTCAATTAGTGACTGTAGCCAGACCACTTTCTGCCAACAACAGGAAGTCAGGATGGTCGGTTTTGCAGATGAGGAAAATGTGGCTGGGATAGCTGAAGTGTCTTCCCTGGCAACATAGCAAATGGAGGGAGAACAACGATGAAGACCCTCGTCTATTTCATCGTCGAGGGAAATCAACTCTTGTTCAAATAATAGAAATGCCAAAGAAGATATGGTGGTAATTATTTTATGTTATTTTTGTGCCGGTATTAGGAAGGTAACTGAATCCTTACTCAAAGGTCAGCTTTTCTTAAAATTCGTGTAGCTTTCTTTCCCAAAGGACAATTGGTACATTCTCTTCTACCTTTGGAGGAGTGATTCACCTGGCTGGGCACTCAGAGTCACTCTCTAATTCTGATACTGGCATGCGTCTCTGGGTCAGAGCACACCATCTTTTGGACAATAGAATGTGAGGGGTTGGAGTCTGTTTCTATGGGGTCCAGGACTGGCCTGGGGAAGAATGGAAGAGGGAAAGGTGAGACTCATGCCTTGGGCCAGAGGGGTGGTGGTGACTTTACCTCAGTTTCTCTGGGGGTTGTGCCCTAATGGCAGTGGTGGGTGGTACTGCCCCATGGGGGGTGGGAGAAGGGGAGCTTCAGAAAGCTCTTGTGGAGTGGGATCTAGTGGTTATACTGCTCAGTGGATCTTGGTTTTGGCTGGTACTTTATTCAGATTTCCCCTTATATTACTGTTGTCACTTAGTGTTCTTTCCCCATTATTAGAGGAGGTCTCTGGAGTCCTGGTCTAGCATCTCCTCCTAGCCCACAATGTATGGTGCCTCACATACAGCAGATGCTCAGTACTGAAAATTGGCTCTGTGCACTTGTCGCCTTTGGTATCCATGCTGCACAGTACAACCTCGTCTCGCAAAGAAGTCAGAATTTTTAAATCTCAGATTATAACAAGACATTGGGACATCCTGAAAATAGGACAGATTTCAGGAGTTAGCAGTGACCAAGACTGGGGATTCCTCTTCTCCAATGATGTGACTTTTGTTGTCCTTTTTTCTTCACCCCTATTTCATAAGACATAGGTCGCATGTCTTTATTTTTGCATGGTAGGTGCCCAGTAGAGGTCTACTGGGCTTCTTCTCTTCTGATACTGGTTTTATTTATTCTCTGTAGGCTCTGCATAGATGGTGATAGGTGATGAGGCTCAGAGATTTTGATACACTCTCCTCCTCCTTACTTCCTTCTTTCATCAGTTATTGGAAGTCGGTTATGTGCCAGGCACTGGGTTAAGTTCTGGGGGAACAACCATGAAAGAAGACATGGCCTCTGGTTGCAAATAATGCATACCAGTCTCGTGGAGAGAAAAAAGGAAGTAATCGCCACTGGGAATGCAGGCAGCCAGGGAGGGCTGTCCCTGACCTGGTGGATAGGACCTCCCTGAGGCCGTTGCCTGCTGACCTCCTGAACGGGGTCAAGGACAATGTGGATGCGTTAACAGACTCTACACTTGCCTTTCTCCATTTCTGCAGGTGGAGATGTCTGCCCAGAGGTTAGTTTCTAACAGGATGTCCCAGCAATCTGCATGTAATTCTGATTACACCTGGGAATATGAGTATTATGAGATTGGACCAGTTTCCTTTGAAGGACTGAAGGCTCACAAATGTAAGTCTTGTGCAATTCCCCATTGTAAGCATGATGTGTGTTTGCTTTAACCCGTGAAATCCCCAGTGTTTACTTTTTCTGAACGTTCTTTTTATAGAAATCTGTCCTCTACCTCCAAATCCCTGGAAAACACCCCCTCCAAATATAGGCTCATTGCTCCGGGATGTATAATATGAGTGACGAAGAACTTGAAAGATTCCCTTAGTGGCGGAACATGAATCAACGTCACTTTCAAATGAGATTTTTAAAAAATTAATGATGCCAGCTCTCCAAAACCATGTGAACATTTGGACCATCAAAAATGTGTACACAAATAGAATCTGGAACTTTAATTTGAAGAACCTTCTCTTGTAACAGTCCGCAACATCCTTTCAGCCCCGCTGGGTTTCTGGGGCTGTGGAAAGCAGTCGGTCTGTGTGTGTTCGTAGTGATGGACCAGAATAGCCCGCAGTCATTCCCAGCTCTGTGTTATAGGCATGCATTGTGCTTTGTGTTATTGGAGTGATTAATGATCCAGCACAGAGCAAGGAAATATAACTCTATGAAAGGTTACCGTCCGCCTCCAGTCATAACTGCCTGCTGACTGGCCAGCATGAGGCAGCTCAGTTTCCTTAAACAGAGTTGACATGGTAAGCAGAAAGTGCTGCCCATTACCAGGTCCTGTCGTGGTTACCCCATAAATGTTCCAGAGATGTTTGCTTGTTTCAGAATGAATGTCCACAGCACCATAAAAATCGTAGGTTCTTATCTGGCTCAGCTTAATGGAACATGCTAGGAAATACAAGAGAGACTAGAACTGAAAATGCAAATGTGGCCAAGGAAATGCTTTCACTTCTTTCATGTTTCCTGGCCGCTGCCACTCTAAGCTGTCTTGGCATTCATGATTCCTCACTCCTACTTGCAAAGTGGGCTTTCTATCTTTTTCAGCTTCACTGAGGTATACTTGACAAATAAAATTGTAGTATATTTAAAGTATGCAAAATGGTAATTTGATATATTTTATATACTGTGAAAAGATTCCCCCCATCGAGTTAATTAACACATCCATCACCTCAGGTATGTATTTGTTTGATTGTTTATTCGTTGGTGAGAACATTGAAGTTCTATTCTCTTGAAAATTTCAATTGTACAAAACAGTGTTATCAACTATACTTTCCATGTTATACATTAGATCCTTAGATCTTATTCATCTTATAGCTGAAAGCTTATACTCTTTTACCAACCTCTCCTGATTTCTGCAACCCCCCATCCCTGGCAACCAATTTTCTAGTCTCTGTTTCTATGAGTTAGACTTCTTCTCTTTTTTTTTTAGAGTCTACATATAAGTGATATCATGCACTATTCGTCTTTCTCTGTCTAGCTTATTTCACTTCATATAATGCCCTCCAGTTTCACAAATGTTGTCATATGACAGTATTTCCTTCTTCTTAAAGGCCAAATAATGCTCAAATATCTATCTATCATCTATCTATCTATCTATAACATTTAATTAATCCATTCATCCATGAATAGACAGTTAGGTTGTTTCCATACCTTGGCTATTGTGAAAAATGTTACAATGAACATGGGAGTATAGACATCCTCTTCAAGATAACGCTTTCATTTCCTTTAGATATATATCCAGAAATGGGAAAGCTGGATCTTATGGTAATTCTACTTTTAATTTCTTGAGGAAATTTCTTGCTCTTTTTCGTAGTGGCTGCACCAGTTACATTCCTACCAACAATGCACAAGGGCTCCCTTTTCTCCGCATCCTCAGCAACAGTTGTTATCTCTTGTCTTTTTGGTAACAGACATTCTAACAGTGGTGAGATGATATCTCTTTGAGGTTTTGAATTGCATTTTTCTAAAGATTAGCAATGTTGAGCACATTTTCATGTACCTGTGGACCATTTGGATATCTTCTTTGGAAAAATGTCTATTCAGGCCCTTTGCCCATTTTTAAATTGCATTGTTTTTTTGCTATTGAGTTGTATGAGTTCATTGTATATTTTGGATATTAACCCCTTACCAGATATGTGATTTGAAAATGTTTTCTCAAAGTCTATAATTTGCCTTTTCAGTTTGTTGATGGTTTTCTTTGCTGCAGAAGCATTTTAGTTTGATGTACTCCCACTTGTTTATTTTTGCCTTTGTTCCCTTTGCTTTTGGTGTTAAATCCAAAAACTCATTACCAAGAGTGATGTCAAGGAGCTTACCCCTATGTTTATGACTGTTATTTTGAATTCTCACTAAGGTCTGTTTCTGGGGGTTTATCTTATTCTTTTGTTTGGAACATATTCCTCTGTTTCTTCAGTCTCCTTGACTGTCTGTGTTGGTTTCTGTGCATTAGATAAAAGAGCCACCACTCCCAGTCTTAGCAGAGTGGTCTTATATAGGAAATGAACCTTGTTATTCAGCCAGGCCTGAGATCTTAGTTTTCTCTCAAACTTGTATGACTGTTCAAGCAAACTTCTTTGTATTAGTAGCTCCTAGTAATTGAGGGTGTGTCAAGACCTGTCTGTGTCTGGAAGGAGAAGATTGTGGTCAGTGCCTAGATGCAGTTTGATTAGAAGCAGAACCTCAGGCAGCAGCTGCAGAGTAAATAGTTAAATTCTTTCCAGGGAGAAACTGGGAAATGGGCATTTTGTCTGCTCCTTCTGTGCTGAGCCTGGTGGAGAGCCATGGAAGGGTGCTCTCAGGTTTTTTAAGAACTGCAGTCCTGTGGGACTCATGGCTATCAGAGCTAGGATATCAGGCAGTCCCTTGGGCAGCAGCTGCAAAAGCTGGGGCGCCAGACTTGTATAAAAGCTCCTTCCAGGGAGATACTGACAACTTGGTTTTTTATTATTGGAGTGGGCTAGAGGGAGAAGGCAAGAAAGTATCTGTTGGCTTCACTGGTCCCTGGGAAGGATCACAGCTGGCCCCTAGATGCCTGATAATTTAGAAGTCTGGCCCTCAGGCATCATCTTCTAAAGTAAGCAGATAAACCCCTTTCAGAGAAAGACTGGGAAATGGGTGTTTTTGCCTGCTCCCCCTGCACTGAGCCCTGGGGAGATAGTCATGTACACTCATGAAGAACTGCTCTTTTGTTTGCTGTAACTTGGATTCTCATGGACACAAGCCCTGTCTGCTTTCAGAGCTAGATGTTTAGGAGCCTTGTCTCTCTAGTGTGAGTCTTTTTTTTTTAATTGAGGTAAAATCGGTATATAACATTATGTAAGTTTCAGGTGTACAAAATTATATTTTGACATCTGTGTACACTACAAAGTGATCATCACCAAAGGTCTAGTTATCCACCATCACCGTATAGTTGACCCCTTTTACCCATTTCACCTGTCCCCTAACTCCCTTCCCCTCTGATAACCAATGATCTGTTCTCTGTGTCTATCAATTTTTTTGTTTGTTTTGTTTGTTTGTCTTAGATTCCACATATGAGTGAAATTATACAGTATTTGTCTTTCTCTGTCTATGTATTTCACTTAACATAATACCCTCAAGGTCTATCTATATTGTCTCAAATGGCAACATTGCATTCTTTTTTGTGACTGAGTAATATTCCATTTTCTCTCTGTGTGTGTACCATCTTCTTTATCCGTTCATCCACTGATGGACACTGAGGTTGTTTCCAAATCTTGGCTGTTATAAATAATGCTGTGGATTGGTTCAAGGTGGCAGAGTAGAAGGATGTCCTCTCATTCCCTCTTGCGAGAGCACCGGAATCACAACTAACTGCTGAACAGTCATCGACAGGAAGATGCTGGAACTCACCAAAAAGGATGCCCCACATCCAAAGCCAAAGGAGAAGCCACAATGAGACGGCAGGAGTGGCGCAATCACAATAAAATCAAAGCCCATAACTGTGGGTGGGCGACTCACAGACTGGAGAACACTTACACCACAGAAGTCCACCCACTGGAGTGAAGGTTCTGAGCCCCACGTCAGGCTTCCCAACCTGGGGGTCCGGCAACGGGAGGAGGAATTCCTAGAGAATCAGACTTTGAAGGCTAGTGGGATTTGACTGCAGGACTTCAACAGGACTGGGGGAAACAGAGACTCCACTCATGGAGGGCACACACAAAGTAGTGTATGCATTGGGACACAGGCGAAGGAGCAGTGACCCCACAGAGACTGAACCAGACATACCTGCTAGTGTTGGAGCATCTCCTACAGAGGCGGGGGGTGGCTGTGTCTCACCATGAGGACAAGGACACTGGCAGCAGATGTTCTGGGAAGTACTGGTTAGTGTGAGTGCTCCCAGAGTTCGCCATTAGCCCCACCAAAGAGCCCAGGTAGGCTCCGGTGTTGGGTCGCCTCAGGCCAAACAACCAACAGGGAGGGAACCCAGCCCCACCCATCAGCAGACAAGTGGAATAAAGTTTTTCTGAGCTCTACCCACCAGCAGTCCCTCCCATCAGGAAACTTGTACAAGCCTCTTAGATAGCCTAATCCACCAGACGGCAGACAGCAGAAGCAAGAAGAACTACAGTCCTGCAGCCTGTGGAACAAAAACAACATTCACAGAAAGATAGACAAGATGAAAAGACAGAGGGCTATGTACCAGATGAAGGAACAAGATAAAACCCCAGAAAAACAACTAAATGAAGTGGAGATAGGCAACCTTCCAGAAAAAGAATTCAGAATAATGATAGTGAAGATGATCCAGGACCTCGGAAAAAGAATGGAGGCAAAGGTCGAGAAGATGCAAGACACGTTTAACAAAGACCTAGAAGAATTAAAGAACTAACAAACAGAGATGAACAATACAATAACAGAAATGAAAAATACACTAGAAGGAATCAATAGCAGTATAACTGAGGCAGAAGAACGGGTAAGTGACCTGGAAGACAGAATAGTGGAATTCACTGCTGCAGAACAGAATAAAGAAAAAAGAATGAAAAAAAATGAAGACAGCCTAAGAGACCTCTGGGAAAATGGTAAACACAACAACATTCTCATTATAGGGGTCCCGGAGAAGAGAGAGAAAAAGGACCCAAGAAAATATTTGAAGAGATTATAATCAAAAACTTCCCTAACCTGGAAAAGGAGATAGCCACCCAAGTCCAGGAAGCACAGAGAGTCCCATACAGGATAAACCCAAGGAGAAACATGCCAAGACACATAGCAATCAATTTGGCAAAAATTAATGACAAAGAAAAATTATTGAAAGCAGCAAGGGAAAAATGACAAATAACATACAAGGGAACTCCCATAAGGTTAACAACAATGTGATACACCATATTAACAAATTGAAGAATAAAAACTGTATGATCATCTCAGTAGATGCAGAAAAAGTTTTTGACAAAATTCAACAGCCATTTATGATAAAAACTCTCCAGAAAGTGGGCACAGAGGGAACCTACCTCAATATATTAAAAGCCATATATGAGAAACCCACAGCAAACATCATTCTTAATGGTGAAAAACTGAAAGCATTTCCTCTAAGATCAGGAACAAGACAAGCATGTCCACTCTCATTGCTATTATTCAACAAAGTTTTGGAAGTCCTAGCCATAGCAGTCAGAGAAGAAAAAGAAATAAAAGGAATACAAATTGGAAAAGAAGAAGTGAATACAAATTGGAAAAGAAGAAGTAAAAATCTTTCCTTCTTTCCAAAAAGGAAAAAAAGAAGTCACTGTTTGCAGATGACATGATACTATACATAGAGAATCCTAAAGATGCCACTAGAAAACTACTAGAGCTAATCAATGAATTTGGTAAATTGCAGGATACAAAATTAATGCACAGAAATCTCTTGCATTCCTATACACTAATGATGAAAAGTCTGAAAGAGCCAAGGGGGGAAAGTGGCATGCCAGGGTCGGGGGAGAGGTGGGATGAATTGGGAGATTAGGATTGATATATATACACCAATATGTATAAAATGGATAACTAATAAGAACCTGCTGTGTAAATAAACAAATAAAATTAAATTTAAAAAATAATGCTGTAATGAACATAGGTGTTTATATATCTTTGCAAATTAGTGTTTTCATATTCTTCAGATAAATACCCAGAAGTAGGATAGTTGGATCATACGGTAGTTCTATTCTTAATTTTTTGAGGAATCTCCATACTGTTTTGTATTGTGGCTGCAACAATTTACATTCCTACCAGTAGTGCTCAAGGTGTTCCCTTTTCTTCTCATCCTGTCACACACTTGCTATTTCTTGTCTTTTTGAGAGCCATTCTAACAGTTGTAAGCTGATATCTCATTGTGGTTTTGCTTTGCATTTCTCTAATAGTTAGTGATATTGATCATCTTTTTTTTTTTTTTTGAGCATCTTTTCATGTGCCTTTTGGCCATCTGTATGTCTTCTTTGGAAAGATATCTATTCAGATCCTCTGCCCATTTTTTTAGTAGAGTTGTGCATGTTTTTTTTGTTGTATGTGTTCTCTATATTTTTATATTAACTCCTTTTGCATATATGATTTACAGATTTCTCCCATTCAGTAGGCTGCCTTTTTGTTTTGATGATGGTTTCCTTCACTGTGCAGCTTTTTAGTTTGATGTAGTCCCATTTATTTATTTTTGCTTTTGTTTCCCTTGCCTTTGGAGTCAGATCTCTAAAAAATCACTAAGAATGATGTCAATAAGGTTACCACCTATGTTTTCTTCTAGAAATTTTATGGTTTCAGGTCTTATATTCAAACCTTTAAACCATTTTGAGTTAATTTTTGTGTATGGTGTAAGAGTGTGATCTAGTTTCATTCTTTTCCATGTGGCTGTCCAGTTTTCCCAACACCATTTATTGAAGAGACTGTCCTTTCGCCATACTATGTCCTTGGCTCCACTGTCATAGATTAATTGTCCATATATGTGTGGGTTTATTTCTGGGCTCTCTCTTTTCTTCATAGATCTGTGTGTCTGTTTTTATGCCAATATCATACTGTTTTGGTACTATAGCTTTGTAGTATATTTTGAAATCAGAGAGTATGATTCCTCCAGGTTTGTTCTTTCTCAAGATTGCTTTGACTATTCAGGATCTTTTGTGGTTACATACAAATTTTAGGATTATTTGTTCTATTTCTGTGAAATATGCCATTGGTATTTTGTTAGGGATGACATTGAATCTGTAGATTGCTTTGCATAGTGTGGACATTTTAGCAATATTAATTTTAACAATCCATGAATGCAGAATATCTTTCCATTTATTTGTGTCTTCTTCAGGTTTTTTGGTCAGAGTCTTACAGTTTTCAGTGTAGAGATTTTCACCTCCTTGGTTAAATTTATTCTTAGGTATTTTATTCTTTTTGATACAGTTGTAAATGGAATTATTTTCTTAATTTCTACTTATGATAGTTCATTATCAGTGTATAGAAATACAAGAGTTTCTGTATATTGAGTTTGTATCCTGCAAGTTTACTGAATTCATTTTTATAGTTGTAACAGTTTTTTGGTGGAGTCTTCAGGGTGTTCTACATATAGTATCATGTCAGCTGCAAATAGTGAAAGTTTTACTTGTTCCTTTTCAATTTGGATGCTTTTTATTTATTTTTCTCGTCTAATTGCTAAGACTTCCAATACTGTGTTGAATAAAAGTGACAAGTGTGGGCATCCTAGTCTTGTTCCTGGTCTTAGAGGAAAAGCTCTCAGTTTTTCCCTGTTGAGTATGATGTTAGCTGTGGGTTTGTTATATTGATATATGGCTTTTATTAAGTTGAGGTACATTTCCTCCATACCTACATTTTTTCTCCCATGCTGTCCTGTTACATTTAATCTCAGCAACTTGCATCCAAGAACTC
>NW_020174554.1:0-96202 GCF_003031525.2 Neophocaena asiaeorientalis asiaeorientalis
ATGCGCTGTTTATATATTTTAGAGATTAATCCCTTGTCAGTCGCTTCTTTTACAAATATTTTCTCCCATTCTGAGGGTTGTCCTTTCATTTTGTTTATGGTTTCCTTTGCTATGCAAAAGCTTTTAAGTTTAATTAGGTTCCATTTGTTTATTTTTTATTTTTATTTTCATTACTCTAGGAGGTGGCTCAAACAAGATCTTGCTGTGATTTTTGTCAGAGTGTTTAGCCTATGTTTTCCTCTAAGAGTTTTATAATCTTACATTTAGGTCTTTAATCCAGTTTTGAGTTTATTTTTGTGTATGGTGTTAAAAGAATGTTCTTATTTCATTCATTTACATGTAGCTGTCCAGTTTTCCCAGCATCACTTATTGAAGGGCTTGTGTTTTCTCCACTGTATATTTTTGCCTCTTTTGTCATAGATTAGGTGAACATAGGTGTGTGGGTTTATCTCTGGACTTTCTGTCCTGTTCCATTGATCTATATTTCTGTTTTTGTGCCAATACCAAACTGTTTTGATTACTGTAGCTTCGTCATTTAGTATGAAGTTGGGGACACTGAATTTTCCAGCTCCATTTTTCTTTCTCAAGATTGCTTTGGCTATTCAGGGTCCTTTGTGTTTCCGTACAAATTGTAAAATTTTTTGTTCTAGTTCTGTGGAAAATGCCATTAGTAATTTGATTGTTATTGCATTGAATTTGTAGATTGCTTTGGGTAGTGTAGTCATTTTGACAGTATTGATTCTTCCAATCCAAAACAATGGGGTATCTCTCCATCTGTTTGTGTCATCTTTGATTTCTTTCATCAGCACCTTATATAGTTTTCTAAGTACAGGTCTTTTGTCTCCTTAGGTAGATTTACGCCTAGGTGTTTTATTCTTTTTGAATGTTCGTAAATGGGATTGTTTCCTTAATTTCTCTTTCTAACCTTTCGTTGTTGGTGAATAGGGATGCAAGAGATTTCTGTGTATTAATTTTGTAACCTGTAACCTTGCCAAATTCATTGATAAACTCTAGTAGTTTTCTGGTAGCATCTTTAGGATTTTCTATGTATATTATCATGTCATCTCCAAACAATGATAGTTTTACTTCTTCTTTTCCAACTTGGATTTCTTTTATTTCTTTTTCTTCTCTGATTGCTATGGCTAGGACTTCCAAAACTATGTTGAATAAAAGTGGTGAGATTGGACATCTTTTTCTTGTACCTGATCTTAGAGGAAGTGTTTTTCACCATTGAGAATATTGTTAGCTGTGGGTTAATCGTATATAGCCTTTATTATGTTGAGTTAGGTTCTCTTTATGCCCACTTTCTGGTGAGCTTTTATCATTAATGAGTGTTGAATTTTGTCAGAAGCTTTTTCTGCATCTATTGAGATAATCATATGGTTTTTATTCTTCAGTTTGTTAATGTGGTGAATCACATTGATTGATTTGCATATATTGAAGAGTCCTTGCATTCCTGGGATAAACCCCACTTGATCATGGTGTATGATCCTTTTAATGTGTTGTTGGCTGAACTTTTAACTTAATTTAATTTTAATAGCTACATGTGGCTAGGGGATAACATATTGGACAGCAGAGTTCTGGACCATTTGATGGTAAAAAAAGAAAATATTTTCATCTTACCACTTGAATCACATTAAAGACATGAGTAGGGCCGTTTAAAATTTCTCCCTCCCTTCCCTCCTTTTCTTCCTCCCTCCCACCCTCTCCTTCCTTCCTTCCTTCCCTCCCTCCTTCCTTATTTCCTTTCTTCCTTCCTTCCTTGCCCCTTTCTTTCTCTTCTTCTTTCTTTCTTTCTTTCTCTTCCATTCTTTTCTTTCTTTCTTTCTTTCTTCCTTTCTTCCATTCTTTCTTTCCAGTTTTATTGAGCTTTATATGTGTTGAGATATAATTATAGTAACCTGGATAGCTTTAGAGTATAAAATTTGATGAATTCTGACATATGAATACCTTCCTAAAACCATCACCACAATCAAGATAATAAACATTTCCATAACCCCCAAAAGTTTCCTTGTTCCCCTTTGAAATCCACCCTCCTTATCTCCCCAGCCCTACCTACCCCAGACCCAGTCACCACTGCTCTGGTTTTTGTCAATCTAGAGTAATTTGCATTTCATATAATTTTATGTAAATAGAATCATACAATATGAACTCTTATTTTTCATTCAGTATAATTATTTTATAAATAAAATGTCTGCCTTCTAACATATTAAAATATAATTAAAATTTCAGTAATTTTTTTGTTTTTCCATTACAAAACAAAATAAATTTTCTAAAAGTGATTTTAACAACATGTGGACATAATTAGTGAAACAGTTCCCAAAAAGAGAAAGAGCAAAGTAGGAGCCTGAATTATGATCACTTGGGTTATTTGATGGAAAACACTACCATTTTTTATTGAAATCTCTAGATGAGTTTTTTGAGGTAAGGCTGTCTTTGTCTCCTTATTAGTAAAAATAAAAGCTTCTATGAGGCCATTTAATCAAAGTTAGCAAATATGTTTGTGTTAGAACATTCATTTTCAAACTTGATAACACATTAAATTCACTTGGGAAGAGTTTTCACAATGCCTATGCACAGACCCTTCTCCTGACATGTTGAATCAGATTTGTTGTGGGTTGTGCCTAGGCATTCATAGTTTAAAATTATCCCAAAGTGATTATAAAGAGGAATAAGGGTTGAGAATCATTGGGATTAGACCATTCAACAGAGAAAATTCCACATTCTGCATTTTATCTTTACTAATATAATCAGTGAGCCAGTAACCTATTTCTTAAAGCATACCTGCTAATTGAAAGTATTAACATATAGAAAGACAAAATGCAAGTGAGAGATAAAGAGACCCTTAATAAAAAGAGCAAGGACACTTTCAGTAGAGTCTCTTCATTTTGAAAGGGAAGCAACTGGGTTTGAGGGGTAGAGCTAGGACTTCATATCCAGTAGGAGATAATTGCATAACTCAACCTCCAATACCCAAACATTTGAATGATCAATATACCATACATAAAAGTAAATTAGAATACTCTTAATTGTGTAGGTCTTTGCTTAGGAGAAGCATTCTGTTAATCATTCATTTAAGAAATACTTAACAAATATCAATATTTATGTGATGGTAACTTCTAGTGCTGGTTTCAAGGAAGCATTTTATATCAGGTTCCAAATCTGTGAATCATGTACCACCATCTGCTGCAGAAGCAGGTCTCCTTGGGGTACTTATGGCAAGGAAGAGGAACACCTTATTACTCCCTAGGATTTGGCATCTATCACTACACAATCTGTTATGGTGGCCAAGTGGTCTGACTTCCTTTTATTCTCTAGCTGAAAGCTCTTCATTTCCCAGGCCACATCCTATCACCTGCTTTGCTCTCTCAAGGACAAAGAGAGCATGCTCTTTACACAGAGGATGTGGGCCTGGGTCCGCACCTCAGGCATGGTTCACACAGGTAAAGCCATGTAAAGAGGAAAAGTACCACTGTCAACAGAAGACAGAGATTTATACTTTTTTTTTTTTTTTTTTTTTTTTTTTTTGCGGTATGCGGGCCTCTCACTGTTGTGGCCTCTCCCGTTGCGGAGCACAGGCTCCGGATGCGCAGGCTCAGCAGTCTTGGCTCATGGGCCTAGCCGCTCCGGGCATGTGGGATCTTCCTGGACCGGGACAGGAACCCATGTCCCCTGAATTGGCAGGCGGACTCTCAACCACTGCGCTACCAGGGAAGCCCAGAGATTTACACTTTTATTCCTTCCCTTAGAACTCTACCTCCTATACGCCATCTCCTAGTGATTTTGAGCATCCTAAATTCACACCAAAGGTTAGTTTGTATCATTAACATTTTTCTACAATTCACTTTCTGCTGTAAACACAGTGGGCTTAATAAGAAAGCTTATGATCAACCAGAGAGGACAGTCGTTTGGGGAGAACAAAGAGGAGTCAGGGGAGAAGTGATCTAAAGAGCTAGAAATTCCAAATTTTTTAAAAAAGTCTATTTCATCATCATCATCATATTATTATTATTTTATATTTTATACCACCTGTGGCACCTATAGTCTACCTTTGACACAGTCAGATTGAGTATGCAAATACTGCCTCTTCTCAACTCATTCAGAGTAAATTCCAAAGTCCTTAAATGGCTTTCAACCCTCTATGTGATCTGCACCCATGCACTCTTTTTTTTTTTGAGGTCTAGAGATTTTATTTTATTTTATTTTTTATTGAAGTATAGTGATTTACAATATATTAGTTTCAGGTGTACAATAGTGACTTAATAGTTTTACAGATTATACTCCATTTAAAACTATTATAAAATGTTGGCTATGTTTCCTGTACTGTACAATGTATCCTTGTAGCTTATTTATTGTATACCTAGTAATTTGTACCTCTTAATCCTCTATGCCTATCTTGCCCCTCCCCACTGGTTACCACTAGTTTGTTTTCTATATCTGTAAGTCTGTTTCTGTTTTATGTTCATTTACTTCTTTCAGTTTTTTAGATTCAGTATGTGACAACATAGAGTACTTGTCTTTGTCTGACTTATTTCACTAAGCATAATACCCTGCAGGTCCATCCATGTTGATGCAAATGGCAAGACTTTATTCTTTTTATGGCTGAGTAGTATTCCATTGTATATGTATGTATATACCATATCTTCTTTGTCCACTCCTCTGTTGATGGATGTTTATGTTGCTTCCATATCTTTCTTGATTATTGTAAATAATGCTGCTGTGACCATTGGGGGGCATGTATCTTTTTGAATTAGTGTTTTTGTTTTCGTCAAATGTATACCGAGGAGTGGAATCCCTGGATCATATTTGTAGTTCTATTTTTAGTTTTCAGGGAACCTCCGTACTGTTTTCTGAAGTGGCTGCACCAATATACATTCCCATCTACAGCATACTATGGCTCCCTTTTCTCCACATCCTGTCCAACATTTGTTATTTGTGGTCTTTTTGATGATAACCATTCTAACAGGTGTGAGGGGATATCTCACTGTGGTTTTGATTTTCATTTCTCTGATGATTAGTGATGTTGCATCTTTTCATGTGCCTGTTAGCCATCTGTATATCTTCTTTGGAAAAAAATCTCTTCAGGTCTTCTGCCAATTTTTAAATCAGGTTGTTTGCTTTTTTGAGTTCTATGAGCTTTCTATGTATTTTGGATATTAACCCCTGATTGGACATATCATTTGGAAATATTTTCTCCCATTTAATAGGTTGTCTTTTTGTTTTGTTGACGGTTTCCTTTGCTGTGAAAAAACCTTTTAAGTTCAAACAGGTCCCGTTTGTTTATTTTTGCTTTTGTTTCTTTTGCCTTAGAAGACAGATCCATAAAAAATATTGCTGCAATTTATGTCAAAGAGAGTTCTGTCTATATTTTCTTCTAGGAGTTTTATGGTTTCAGCCCTTATATTTAGGTATTTAATTCATTTTGAGCTTATTTGTGTATATGGTATGAGAAAAATATTCTAACTCATTCTTTCACCTGTAGTTGTTCAGTTTTTCTAGCACCGTTTATTGAAGAAACTGTCTTTTACCCATTGTAATTTCTTGCCTCCTTTGCTGTAGATTGATTGACTATAAGTGTGTGTTTATTTCTGGGCTCTGTATTCTGTTCCAGTGCTCTACGTGTCTGTTTTTGTGCCAGTTTCAATTACTGTAGCTTTGTAGTACTGTGCCATGTTATCTCCATTTTGTTCATTTTTCTCAAGATTGCTTTAGCTATTCAGGTCCTTATTTAGTTTCATATAAATTTTAGGATTATTTTTTCTAGTTCTGTGAAAAATGTTATGGGTGTTTTGATAAGGATTGCATTAAATCTGTATTTTGCTTTGGTAATATGGACATTTTAACAATATTAATTCTCCAACCCATGAACACAGAGTATGTTTCCATTTCTTTGTGTCATTTTCAATTTCCTTTATCTATGTATTATAGTTTTCAGTGTATTGGTCTTTAACCTCCTTGGTTAAGTTTATTCCTAGGTATTTAACTCTTTGTAATGTGATTTTAAATCGGACTGTTTTCTTGCTTTCTCTTTCTGATAGTTCATTATTAGTGTACAGAAAAACAAGATTTCAGTATATTAATTTTGTATCCTGCAACTTTACTGAATTCATGTATTAGTTCTAATAGTCTTTTGGTGGAGACTTTAGGGTTTTCTATGTATAGTATCATTTCATCTGCAAATACTGACAGTTTTATTTCTTCCTTTCCAATATGGATGCCTTTTATTTCCTTTTGTTGTCTGAGTGTTGTGACTAATAAGACTTCCAAAACTATGTTAAATAGAAGTGGTGAGAGTGGACACCCTTGTCCTGTTCCTGATTTTAGAGGAAAAGCTTTCAGCTTTTCACTGTTGAGTATGATATTACTCATGGGTTTGTCATAAATGGCCTTTATTATGTTGAGATATGTTCCCTCTATACCAATTTTGATGAGAGTTTTTATTATGAATGGATGTTAAATTTTGTCAAATGATCTTTCTATGTCTATTGAGATTATTATGTGATTTTTACCCTTCCTTTTGTTAATGTGTTATATCACATGGATTGATTAGTGGATATTAGACTATATTTACATGCCTGGAAAAAAAAACCACTTCATGGTGTATGATCCTTTTTATATATTGTTGAATTTGATATGCTAATATTTTGTTGAGGATTTTTTCATGTATATTCATCAGATCTGTTGACCTGAAATTTTCTTTTTTTTAGGGTCTTTGTCTGGTTTTGGTATCAGGGTAATGGTGGCCTTGTAGAGTGCATTTGGGAGTAGTCCCTTCTCTTCAATTTTCTGGAATAGCTTGAGAAGGATGCATATTAACACTTCTTTATATGTTTGGTAGAATTCCCAAGTCCCGGACTTTTGTTTGCTGGAATTTTTTTGATTGCTAATTAAATTTTACTACTACTGATTAGTCTGTTCAGATTGTTTATTTCTCTGTCATTCAGTCTTACAAGATTTAATGTTTCTAGAAATTAACCCACGACCTCTTTGTCTTCATATCCTCTTGCTTTTGACTTTACTGACTCTGTTCAGCTCTACTTACCTCCTTGCTCCTTCTCTTATATGCCAAGCAGGATTCTACCTTTGGGCCTTGGAATTAGTTTTCTCTGCCTGGAATATTTTGCCCCAGATATCTACATAATTTATCCCATTAGTTCCTTCAAATCTATGCTAAAATCTTACTTTACCAGAGATGTCTTCACTGACCACTCTATAAAAGATAGTAACATGCCACCCACCCCCAACTCCAGGCTTCTTGCCTCATTACTCTTATTTTTCTCCACTGCAGTTATCACCACCTGACATATTTACATGTTTATTTGCTTATTTTCTGTCTATCCTCTTCAGAGTATAAGAGCCAGGAATGTTGTTCACTGCTACTTTCCCTATTCCTAGAATAGGACCTGGCCCACTGTAGGCACTACAGTCTTTCAGAAACTACCATTTATGGAGTGGCCATCATGGCTGGACTGTGCAAGATGCTTAAAATGTATTTTCTCTTTACATCATACTGAGACTTTGAGAGAGAACTATTTTTTTTAACAGAAGTAAACAATTGGACTGTAGACATGATACATATAAATTAAGTAGCAGTGTTTGAATAATATGCAGCCAAATTTTAAACTGCAAGAGAAGAGATGAATGGACCTATTTAGAAAGGTGAAAGACAGTCTTCTAAAGGAATGAATCATGAGTAAATCTATTAAATGAACTGTAGAAAATTTGTTATGTCAAAGTTTGTAAAGTGAGTATCAGTGAAAAGCTGAAATAGGAAGAGAAGACAAGGATTCATTTGCCAATTAGGTATCACTTCCCTTTCCTTTGTTTTGCTTCATAATATGATTTTATGTCAAGAAAATGAAGCAGAAAACCAATAACACTCTGACCATCTGAGGGCTCGTAATAGAAATTCTAAGTTAAAAAGGATCTTCAAGATGAGTATAATTAATATATCTATGAACAGATTTTTCATTGAAATACGTGAACTTGCCAAAAAATTATGTTATTATATGTCTTTTAAAAAATTTATATCTAGCCTGTATCACAACTTACTAGCCTACATCACAACAAGTTGTGAAATGTGAAAGTGAACTATAATAAAACAGGAGATAGGTTGAGGAGCACTTATTTTCTCATGATTCAAATACAAAATATTATGTTCAAAAATAAGGATAATGAAAAATTCTTATTTTTAAAACTAATTTCATGGGGTAAAGTGCTTTAATATTATTGCTTAAATTTAGATGAACACTATAATAAAGAATGCTATATAGTAAACTATGGCGAGCTAAGGTTTGACAGTTGGTTTTTTTCCTCAAGAGAATGCTGTGGTGGGAATGGTAAAATTAAAAGTGCCTGCATTCTAGGAAAGTTCCATTCATAATGTAACCATTCAACACATGTATCTATTAAAAATAGATGTTGAAGTGTTTACTTTCAGGAAGATGGAGTACATTTATTTCTACTTATTCTTCCTGGTAAAGACAACTTAAAACCCTTGTCACTATATATGAAAAAAATGTTAGACTCTGAAAGGTAGAAAGAACAAGTGAGGCTACAAGACCTGAGAAACCAAAGAATGGCATAGTTATGAGTTTCCTGGAAGTTATATATTTGCTTCATATATTCCAGACTTGAAGTGAAAAAGGCCAACAACCCAGAAATGTTAATGGGTGTAGACAAAAAAAGAGAAAAACCCCAATTAAGCTCATGCTCTCAAACCAAAGGATTAGGAAAAGACAGCCTAGCAAGTAGATAACTTTTATATAATAATTGCTGCACTCCAGCCAAACACCACAGAAAAAGCTATAGCCCCCATCCCAACCACACCATCAAAGGCCAGGTGGGGAGCCTAGATTTCTATCCATTTATAATGAAGTAATCTCATACTGACACTGGAGTGGTGTCAGAGAAGGCCAAGCAGGGAACCAGGAATTTCATCTCCACTGGCCAGTAAAGAGGTCCCTTCCTCCAGCCCTGATGTCACTGGTTAGCCACGCCCACCTGGTAGTAACAAGGCATCCTACATCTCCCCACTGGAGTGGTATCAGAAGAAACCTAGTGGAGGGCCAGGACTTTGACCATCACCCAGTGGCAACCAGGCCACCCCCATTGCAGTGTCATATTTCTACCTCCACCTGGCATTAATGAAACAACCCCTCTTCCCTTGAAGAAGAACTGTCAAAGAAGGCCAACAGAAGGTTTAAATAAAATCCAGAGTCTCATAACATAGTATAAAAAGGTTCAGATTTCAATTAAAAATCACTTATTATACCTAGAGTCAGAAATATCTCAAGCTTAATGAAAAACAATCAGTAATGCCAACACTGAGATGACAGAGATGTTAGATTATCTTACAAAGATTTTGAAGCAGCTATGGTAAAAATTTTTCAATAAATAACCTTGAACACTTTTAAAACAAAACACTGGACAGACAGAAAACAAATAGAAATTCTCAGCAAAGAAGTATAAGATATGAAGAACCACCAAGTAGAAATTTTAAAACTGAAAAATACAATAACCAAAGGAAAAGCTCAGTGGATGGGCTTGACTAAAGAATGGACGAAACAGCGGAAAGAATCAGTAAAATGGAAGGTAGAACAATAGAAATTACCTAATCTGGACAGCAGATACACAGTAGACTGACAAAAATGAACACAGCCTCTGGGACTTGTGAGACTATAACAAAAGACCTAACATTTGTGTCATCAGAGTCCTGAAAGAAGAGGAAAAACAAGGTGAGGATTAAAAAAACACTCAAAGAAATAGGCTGAAAATTTTCCACTTAGTCTAAAATAGGATATATAAAAATCAATGAAATCCACACTAAGACATATAATAATTAAACTACAGACAACAAAAAGAATTTTTGAAAGCTGTCAAGGAAAAATGACACTTTAACTATAATAGAAAAATAATTCAAATGAGAACAGATTTCTCATCAGGAAACAAAAAAAAATGGCATGACATTTTTCAGATGCTGTAAGAAAAGAATTGTCAACACAGAATCCTATACCCAGCAAACATTTCCTTGAGGAATAAAGTGAAAATAAAACATTCTCAGATGAATTAAAACTAAGAGAATTTGTCACTAGCTGACCTACTCTAACAGAATGGCTAAAGGAAGTTTTCTAAATTAAAAGGAAACAATAAAGGAAGGAAACTTGAAACAACAGAAAAAAAAAAAACATGGTAAACAAATAAGTAGGTGAATGCAATAGGTTTTCCTTCTACTCTTTAATTTTCTAAATTGTTTCATTGTTAAAGAAAAAACATAACAAAGTCTGATATGCTTCTAAATGTAGATAGAATAATTACTTAATAACTATAACAAACTGGAGATTAAAGGGACATAAAGGAAAATAAGGTTTCTATCCTTTACTCAAACTGGTAAAGTGGTAACACCAGTAAGTTGTGATGTTATGTATATATACTGTAATTTTGGCATCAACTATGAAATGCTCTACAAAGTGATACCCTCAAAAACACTTAGATAACTCAAAATGAAATTCTTTTTTTTTTTTTTTTCACTAACTGGTCTCTCTGCTTTTCAATTTAAGTGAGTCTCTGCAATTTACCACTTACTCAGAATGACCTTAAAGCTCCAATACGATCGTGTCATTTCCTCATTTAATATCTTTCAAAGGCTTCTTGTCAACTAAGAATAAGGGGTACACAGCTTTTGGCTTACACAGCTTTTTGTGACCTGTGTCTATTCAACTCACCAGGCTCAATCCCACCACTTTCCTTCCCCACCACCCCAACTCAGATCCAGCTGCACTAGTGATCCAAGACTTTGGAAAAAACAGAGACTTTAGTGATGCTTTGGACTTAGTTTCAAACTAGGCTTTGACATGTCAGACATTTTGTAGGTTACTCAAAACTTTCCTGAGCTCCATCTTGTCTTCTATAAGATGAATGTAATATCACCTACTTCATTAGATTGTTATGAGAACCATATAAGTTCTGTTAATTTGATAGTTATATACTTTTGCATCAAATATCTAACACATAATAAATGCTTTAAATTATAGCTGTTATTTTGATTACTCACCCTTTGCCTAAAATATTCTTTCTCCAATGTTCACCTCTTCTTAAAACAGGCTTAATTCTTTCTTTAGAATTCAGCACTGATATAACTTTCTCTGAAATTCAATACTTTGGTTAAACTTACAAGAATTAAAAAAACAAAAAACTTACAAGAATTAAGTTCGAGTTTGTTACAACTGGGTTCAATCTTAGTTCCATTATATTCTATTTGTATAACTTCCATCAATTAACAATTTCTCAGATCTTAAGTTTCCTCATTTGTTCAATGAGGATGAAAATCCCTATCTTATGGGTTTCTGTGAGTATTAAATCATTTTTGGAAAGGACAAATAAATCTATGCCTTCTTTTCCAGCACACAAAACTTCTCTCACTTCCACTTTTTCTCTCTATCTCTCAAAATGAAATTGTTAAAAAATGTTAATACAATCCATAGGATGGCAGAAAAAAAGAACATGGAGAGAAGAAAAACGTAGAAAAACCAGAAAACAAAAAATAAATGGCATGCTTAAGCCTTAACATATCAATAGTTACATTAAATGTAAACTTGATAACACCAATTAAAAGACAAAATTTGGCACAGTGGACAAAAAAACATGACCCAACTACATACTCTCTACCAGAAACTAACTTTAAACATACTGATATAGGCAGGTATATAGTAAAAGGGTAGAAAAAGATACATTATGCAAACTTTAATCAATGGAAAGCTGGAGTAGGTATATAAATTTCACACAAAACAGACTTCCTTACAAGGAAACACATAAGAAATAAAGAAAGATAGTAAATAGAAAGTTTAATTCTCTAAGAAGACATAACAAACTTAAATGCATATATACCTAAAAAGAGAGCATCAAAATACACAAACCAAAAATGGGTAGAACTGAAAATAGAAATAGACATCTCCATTATTACGATTGGAGATTTTGAAACTCTTCTAACTGATAAATCAAGCAGCATTTCCCGCACTTACTCTCACCGTCCCAAACAAGAGACACTATGGTTTTCTCAGAACACGATTTGGAAAAAGCTGCTCTGATTGGTCAGTAATCATCTTGCGCTCTGGGAGAGGGTGAGAAACAATCCTTAGGGTCATCTCAATTTCCTTTTATCCCTTCATTATAGTCATTTTTACTGCCTTCTTGTTTTTGCAGCCTATCTTTAAAGATTCTTAGGCTTTGAAAAGACACAAAATCCTTGCTTTGTGTCTAAAGAGATCTTTTTATGGTTTATGGAATTTACACAGCAAACTTTAAAAATCCAGATAAATTCCCATGGTCTTCATTAAATATCTGCTTAAAAAACAACTAGGAGCTCTACCCAACAAATCTAACTTATTTTCACTGTGCTTCACTAAAAGGTATGGAAATGTATTTTTACTCTATCTTCAGTGCACATTAGTAGTAATTGCTGTGAATATTTGGGCTTTTGCCTCTGTATTTTTTCTTTTTTTTCATTTACATTTAGGTAATATATTTTAGTGTAGAAGGTGAGGTAGGATGTCACCTTTATTTTTACATTTTAATATACATTTTAAATGATTTTATTGTCATAATACACTTCATATATGGTAGTATTACCTCTCATTTCTCTACTCTTTCAAAAATATCCTGTGGTTTTTGGCCTCGGTGCATGACTCAGCTCAGTCCACTTCAAGATGCTGACAAACAGGTCTAGCCACACAGCCTGTTGAGCTCTACCCTACATGACCATGGGCACTGGCAGCTGTGTTGGGCCATCTTGCCTGTAGGATGAAGCAGTGCCTTCAGATGCCTGCCTTCTTGTACTTCCAAGAGATTAGTTCAAGATGGCAGAGTAGAAGGACATGCTCTCACTCCCTCTTTCAAGAACACCAGAATCACAACTAAATGCTGAACAATCATCAACAGGAAGACACTGGAACTCACCAAAAAAGATACCCCACATGCAAAAACAAAGGAGAAGCCGCAATGAGATGGTAGGAAGGGTGCTATCACAATAAAATCAAATACCATAACTGCTAGGTAGGTGACTCACAAACTGGAGAACACTTACACCACAGAAGTCCACCCACTGAAGAGAAGATTCTGAGTCCCACGTCAGGCTTCCCAAACTGGGGGTCCAGCAATGGGAGGAGGAATTTCTAGAGAATCAAACTTTGAAAACTAGCAGGATTTGATTGTAGGACTTCAGCAGGATTGGGGGAAACAGAGACTCCACTCTTGGAGGGCACACACAAAGTAGTGTGCACACAGGGGAAGGAGCAGTGACCCCATAGGAGACTGAACCAGACCTACCTGCTAGTGTTGGAGGGTCTCCTGCAGAGGCAGGGGGACAGCTGTGTCTCACCAAGGGACAAGGACACTGTCAGCAGAAATTCTGGGAAGTACTCCTTGGAGTGAGCCATCCCAGAGTCCGCCATTAGCTCCACCAAAGAGCCCAGGGAGGCTCCAGTGTTGGGTCGCCTCAGGCCAAACAACCAACAGGGAGGGAACCCAGCCCCACCCATCAGCAGACAAGTGGATTAAAGTTTTACAGAGCTCTGCACAACAGGGCAACAGCCAGCTCTACCCACCACCAGTCCCTCCCATCAGGTAACTTACACAAGCCTCTTAGTTAGCCTCATCCACCAGAGGGCAGACAGCAGAAGCAAGAAGGACTACAATCCTGCAGCCTGTGGAACAAAAACCACATTCACAGAAAGATAGACAAGACAAAAAGGCAGAGGGCTGTGTACCAGATGAAGAAACAAGATAAAACCCCAGAAAAACAGCTAAGTGAAGTGGAGATAGGCAATCTTCCAGAAAAAGAATTCAGAATAATCATAGTGAAGATGATCCAGGACCTCAGAAAAAGAATGGAGGCAAAAATTAAGAAGATGCAAGAAATGTTTAACAAAGATCTAGAAGAATTAAAGAAAAAGCAAACAGACATGAACAATACAATAACTGAAATGAAAACTGATACACTAGAAGGAATTAATAGTAGAATAACCGAGGCAAAAGAACAGATAAGTGACTTGGAAGACAGAATGGTGGAATTCACTGCTGTGGAACAGAATAAAGAAAAAAGAATGAAAAGAAATGAAGGCAGCCTAAGAGACCTCTGGGACAACATTAAATGCAACAACATTCGCATTATAGGGGTCCCAGAAGGACAAGAAAGAGAGAAAGGACCAGAGAAAATATTTGAAGAGATTTCAGTCAAAAACTTCCCTAACATGGGACAAGAAATGGCCACCCAAGTCCAGGAAGTGCAGAGAGTCCCATACAGGATAAACCCAAGGAGAAGCATGCCAAGACACATAGTAATCAAATTAACAAAAATTAAAGACAAAGAAAAATTATTGAAAGCAGCAAGGAAAAAACAACAAATAATATACAAGGGAACTCCCATAAGGTTAACAGCTGATTTCTCAGCAGAAATTCTACAAGCCAGAAGGGAGTGGCATGATATGCTTAAAGTGACGAAAGGGAGGAACATACAACCAAGGTTACTCTACCCCGCAAAGATCTCATTCAGATTCGATGGAGAAACCAAAAGCTTTAGACAAGCAAAAGCTAAGAGAATTCAGCACCACCAAACCAGCTCTACAACAAATGCTAAAGGACCTTCTCTAAGTGGGAAACACAAGAGAAGAAAAGGACTTACAAAAACAAACCCAAAACAATTAAGAAAATGGTAATAGGAACGTACATATCGATAATTACCTTAAACATGAATGTATTAAATGCTCCAACCAAAAGATACAGGCTTGCTGAATGGATACAAAAACAAGACCCATATATATGCTGTCTACAAGGGACCCACTTCAGACAGAGGGACACATACAGACTGAAAGTGAGGGGATGGAAAAGATATTCCATGCAAATAGAAATCAAAAAAAAGCTGGAGTAGGAATATTCATATCAGGTAAAATAGACTTTAAAATAAACAATGTTACAAGAGACAAGGAAGGACAATATATAATGATCAAGGGATCAATCCAAGAAGAAAATATAACAATTATAAATATATATGCACCCAACACAGGAGCACCTCAATACCTAGGGCAACAGCTAACAGCTCTAAAACAGGAAATCGACAGTAGCACAGTAATAGTGGAGGACTTTAACACCTCATTTACACAAATCGACAGATCATCGAAACAGAAAATTAATAAGGAAACACAAGCTTTAAATGACACAATAGACCAGATAGATTTAATTGATATTTATAGGACATTCCATCCAAAAACAGCAGATTACACTTTCTTCTCAAGTGCACATGGAACATTCTCCAGGATAGATCACATCTTGGGTCACAAATCAAGCCTCAGTAAATTTCAGAAAATTGAAATCATATCAAGCACCTTTTCTAACCACAATGCTATGAGATTAGAAATGAATTACAGGGAAAAACATGTAAAAAACGCAAACACACGGAGGCTAAACAATATGTTACTAAATAACCAAGAGATCACTGAAGAAATCAAAGAGGAAATCAAAAAATACCTAGAGACAAATGACAATGGAAACATGACAATCCAAAACCTATGGGATGCAGCAAAAGCAGTTACGAGAGGGAAGTTTATAGCTATACAGGCCTACCTCAAGAAAAAAGAAAAATCTCTAACAATCTAACCTTACACCTAAAGGAACCAGAGAAAGAAGAACAAACAAAACCCAAAGTTAGGAGAAGGAAAGAAATCATAAAGATCAGAGCAGAAATAAATGAAATAGAAACAAAGAAAACAGTAGCAAAAATCAATAAAACTAAAAGCTGGGTATTTGAGAAGATAACAAAATTGATAAACCATTAGCCAGATTCATCAAGAAAAAGAGAGGACTCAAATCAAGAAAATTAGAAATGAAAAAGAAGTTACAACAGACACTGCAGAAATACAAAGTATCCTAAGAGACTACTACAAGCAACTTTATGCCAATAAAATGGACAACCTGAAAGATACGGACAAATTCTTAGAAAGGTATAACCTTCCAAGACTGAACCGGGAAGAAATATAAAATATGAACAGACCAATTGCAAGTAATGAAATTGAAACTGTGATTTAAAACCTTCCAACAGGGCTTCCCTGGTGGCGCAGTGGTTGAGAGTCCGCCTGTCGATGCAGGGGACACGGGGTCGTGCCTGGTCTGGGAAGATCCCACATGCTGCAGATATGCGGCTGGGCCCATAAGCCATGGCCGCTGAGCCTGTGGGTCCAGAGCCTGTGCTCCACAACAGGAGAGGCCACGACAGTGAGAAGCCTGCGTACTGCAAAAAAAAAAAAAAAACCTTCCAAGAACAAAAGTCCATGAGCAGATAGCTCCACAGGTGAATTCTATCAAGCATTTAGAAAACCAGTCATTCTCAAACTTGGAAAAAATTGCAGAGGAAGGAAAACTCCCAAACTCATTCTATGAGGCCACAATCACCCTGATACCAAAAGCAGACAAGGATACTACAAAAAAAGAAAATTACAGACCAAATCACTGATGAATAAAGATGCAAAAATCAACAAAATACTAGCAAACAATCCAGCAACACATTAAAAGGATCATACACCATGATCAAGAGGGATTTATCCCAGAGATGCAAGAATTCAATATACACAAATCAGTCAATGTGATACACCATATTAACAATTTGAAGAATAAAAACCATATGATCATCTCAATAGATGCAGAAAAAGCTTTTGACAAAATTCAACACCAATTTATGATAAAAACTCTCCAGAAAGTGGGCACAGAGGGAACCTATTTCAACATAATAAAGGCCATATATGACAAAACCATAGCAAACATCATTCTCGATGGTGAAAAACTGAAAGCATTTCCTCTAAGACCAGGAACAAGACAAGGATATCTTCTGTCACTACTATTATTCAACATAGTTTTGGAAGTCCTAGCCATGGCAATCAGAGAAGAAAAAGAAATAAAAGGAATCCAAATTGGAAAAGAAAAAGTAAAAGTGTCATTGTTTGCAGATGACATGATACTATACATAGAGAATCCTAAAGATGCCACCAGAAAACTACTAGAACTAATCAATGAATTTGGTAAAGTTGCAGGATACAAAATTAATGCATGGAAATCTCTTGCCTTCCTGTACACTAATGATCAAAAATCTGAAAGAGAAATTAAGGAAAAACTCCCATTTACCATTGCAACATAAAGAATGAAATACCTAGGAATAAACCTACCTAGGGATACAAAGACCTGTATGCAGAAAACTATAACACACTGATGAAAGAAATTAAAGATGATACCAACAGATGGAGATATATACCATGTTCTTGGATTGGAAAAATCAATATCGTGAAAATGACTACACTACCCAAAGCAATCTACAGATTCAGTGCAATCCCTATCAAATTACCAGTGGCATTTTTTTACAGGACTAGAAAAAAAATCTTAAAGTTTGTATGGAGGCACAAAAGACTCAGAATAGCCAAAGCAGTCTTAAGGGAAAAAAACGGAGCTGGAGGAAACAGGCTCCCTAACTTCAGAATATAGTATAAAGCTACTGTAATCAAGACAATATGGTACTGACACAAAAACAGAAATATACATCAATGGAACAATATAGAAAGCCCAGAGATAAACCCACACACCTATGGTCAACTAATCTATGACAAAGGAGGCAAGGATATACAATGGAGAAAAGGCAGTCTCTTCAGTAAGTGGTGCTGAGAAAACTGGACAGCTACATGTAAAAGAATGAAATTAGAATACTCCCTAACACCATACACAGAAATAAACTCAAAATGGATTAGAAACCTAAATGTAAGACTGAGCGCTGTAAAAACTCTTAGAGGAAAACATAGGAAGAACAATCTTTGACATAAATCACAGCAAGATATTTTTTGATCCACCTCCTAGAGTAATGGAAATAAAAATAAACAAATGGGACCTAATGAAACTTAAAAGCTTTTGCACAGCAAAGGAAACCATAAACAAGACGAAAAGACAACCCTCAGAATGGGAGAAAATATTTGCAAATGAAGCAACTGACAAAGGATTAATCTCCAAAATATACAAGCAGCTCATGCAGCTCAATATCAAAAAAACCAAACAACCCAATCCAAAAATGGGCAGAAGACCTAAATAGGCATTTCTCCAGAGATGACATACAGGTGGCCAAGAAGCCATACAGATGGCTAAGACGTACATGAAAAGCTGCTCTATATCACTAATTATTAGGGAAATGCAAATCAAAACTACAGTGAGGTATCACCTCACAGCAGTTAGAATGGGCATCATCAGAAAATCTACAAACAACAAATGCTGGAGAGGGTGTGGAGAAAAGGTAACCCTCTTGCACTGTTGGTGGGAATGTAAATTGATACAAGCCACTATGGAGAACAGTATGGAGGTTTCTTAAAAACCTAAAAATAGAATTACCATATGACCCAGCAATCCCACTCCTGGGCATATACCCAGAGAAATCCATAGTTCAAAAGACACATGCACCCCAATGTTCATTGCAGCACTATTTACAATAGCCAGGTCATGGAAGCAACCTAAATGCCCATCGACAGTCAAATGGGTAAAGAAGATGTGGTGCATATATATACAGTGGAATATTACTCAGCCATAAAAAGGAACGAAACTGGGTCATTTGTAGAGACGTGGATGCATCTAGAGACTGTCATACAGAGTGAAGTTAGTCAGAAAGAGAAAAAAAAATATCGTATATTAACGCATATATGTGGAACCTAGAAAATGGTACAGATGAACCGGTATGCAGAGCAGAAATTGAGACACAGAAGTAGAGAAAAAACGTATGGACACCGAGGTGGGGGAAAGTGGCAGGGGGTGGGGGTTGTGGTGGTGGGATGAATTGGGAGGTTGGGATTGACATATATACACTGATGTGTATAAAATGGATGACTAATAAGAAAAGTAAAAAATAAACTTACAAAAAAAAAGATAAGACAAAAATCAATGAAAATGAAACCAGAAAAACAATAAACAACAACAAAAAAATGTATCTACAATCATTTGTATTATTTTTTAGAATCCACAGATAATAGAAAATAAAACTTGTGGTTACCAAAGGGGAGAAGGAAGTTGGAAGGGACAAATTAGGGTTATGGGATTAACAGATACAAGTTGCTATTTATAACATAGCTAAGCAACAAGGATATGTTGTATAGCACAGGAAATTATACCCATTATCTTATAATAACCTAGAGTGGAATAAAATATACAAAAATACTGAGTCACTATGCTATATACCTGGACCTAACACAATACTATAAATCAACTATACTTCAATAAAAAAGAATGTACATAACCACTAAAAAAAAATGTACAGTCTCAGTTTTATATTGATTACAAGTTAATTGATAATATTTTAGAAATATATTATTAAAATTTAAAAAGTATTCTGCGTATTTTGCATGTCTAGTTTTCTATGTGAACATTAGAAACAGCTACTATAATTATAAAACCAAAATTCCATTCATATTATTAAGTTCTATATTATTGTAATTTATATAGATTTAACTTTTTATAATAGTCCCCTTGAAAAACTGACATTCTTTGAAGTCTTATTTGAGTTGTTGGATACTTTATTTATTTATTAACATCTTTATTGGAGTATAATTGATATACACTGTTGTGTTAGTTTCTGCTTTATAACAAAGTGAATCAGCTATATATATATACATATTTACCCATATCTCCTCCCTCTTGCGTCACCCTCCCTACCCCACCTCTCTATGTGGTCCCAAAACACCAAGCTGATCTCCCTGTGCTATGTGGCTGTTTCCCACTAGCTATCAGTTTTACATTTAGTAATGTGTATATGTCCATGCCACTCTCTCACTTCGTCCCAGTTTACCCTTCCCCTCCCCATGTCCTCAAGTCCATTCTCCATGTCTCTGTCTTTATTTGCTGTCCTGCCCTTACGTTCTTCAGAACCTTTTTTTTTTTTTTAGATATCATATATATGTGTTAGCATATGGTATTTGTTTTTCTCTTTCTGACTTACTTCACTCTATATGACCGTATCTGTGTCCACCCACCTCACTACAAATAACTCAATTTTGTTTCTTTTTATGGCTAATATTCAATTGTATATATGTGCCACATCTTCTTTATCCATTAATCTGTCGATGGACACTTAGGTTGCTTCCATATCCTGGCTATCATAAATAGACCTGCAAGGAACATTTTGGTACATGACTCTTTCTGAATTATGGTTTTTTCAGGGTATATGCCCAGTAGTGGAATTCGTGGGTCGTATGGTAGTTCTATTTTTAGTTTTTTAAAGAACCTCCATACTGTTCTCCATAGTGGCTGTATCAATTTACATTCCCACCAACAGTGAAAGAGGGTTCCCTTTTCTCCACACCCTCTCCAGCATTTATTGTTTGTAGATTTTTTGATGATGGCCATGCTGAATGGCGTGAGGTGATACCTCATTGTAGTTTTGATTTGCATTTCTCTAATGACTAGTGATGTTGAGCATCCTTTCATGTGTTTGTTGGCAATCTGTATACCTTCTTTGGAGAAATGTCTATTTAGGTCTTCTGCCCATTTTTGGATTGGGTTGTTTGTTTTTTTGATATTGAGCTGCATGAGTTGCTTGTATATTTTGGAGATTAATCCTGTATCAGTTGTTTCTTTTGCAAACATATTCTCCCATTCTGCAGGTTACCTTTTCATCTTGTTTATGGTTTCCTTTGCTGTGCAAGAGCTTTTAAGTTTCATTAGGTCCCATTTGTTTATTTTTGTTTTAACTTCCATTTCTCTAGGAGGGGAGTCAAAAAGGATCTTGCTGTGATTTATGTCATAGAGTGTTCTGCCTATGTTTTCCTCTAAGAGTTTTATAGTCTCTGGCCTTACATTTAGGTCTTTAATCCAGTTTGAGTTAATTTTTGTGTATGGTGTTAGGGAGTGTTCTAATTTCAGTTTTTTAAATGTAGCTGTCCAGTTTTCCTGGAACCACTGTTGAAGAGGCTGTCTTTTCTCCATTATATATTCTTGCCTCCTTTATCAAAGAAAACGTGACCATCTGTTTGTAGGTTTATCTCTGGGCATTCTATCCTGTCCATTGATCTGTATTTCTGTTTTTGTGCCAGTACCATCCTGTCTTTTTTACTGTAGTTTGTAGTATACTCTGAAGTCAGGGAGCCTGATTCTTCAAGCTCCATTTTTCTTTCTCAAGATTGCTTTTGCTATTTGGGGTGTCTTGTGTTTCCATACAAATTGTGAAATTTTTTGTTCTAGTTCAGTGAAAAATGCTAGTGGTAGTTTAATAGGGATTGTCTTGAATATGTAGATTGCTTTAGGTAATATATTCATTTTCACAATGTTGATTCTTCCAATCCAAGAACACGGTGCATCTCCCCATCTGTTTGTATCACCTTTAATTCCCTTCGTTAGTGTCTTATAGTTTTCTGCACACAGGTCTTTTGTCTCCCTAGGTAGGTTTATTCCTAGGTATTTTATTCTTTTTTTTGCAGTAGTAAATGGAAGTGTTTCTTTAATTTCTCTTTCAGATTTTTCATCATTAGTGTATAGGAAGGCATGAGATTTCAGTGCATTAATTTTGTATCATGCAACTTTACCAAATTCATTGATTAGCTCTAGTAGTTTTCTGATAGCATCTTTAGGATTCTCTATGTATAGTACCATGTCATCTGCAAACAGTGACAGTTTTACTTATTCTTTCTGATTTAGATTCCTTTTATTTCTTTTTTGTCTCTGATTGCTGTGGCTAAAACTTCAAACACTAAGTTGAATAATAGTGGTGAGAGTGGGCAACCTTGTCTTGTTCCTGATCTTAGTGGAAATGGTTTCACTTTTTCACCATTGAGAACAATGTTGGCTGTGGGTTTGTCATATGTGGCCTTTATTATGTTAAGCTCCCTTTATGCCTCTTTCTGGAGGGTTTTTATCGTAAATCGGTGTTGACTTTTGTCAAAAGCTTTTTCTTCATCTATTTAGATGACCATATGGTTTTTCTCCTTCCATTTGTTAATTTGGTTTATCACATTGATTGATTTGCATATATTGAAGAAACCTTGCATTCCTGGGATAAACCCCACTTGATCATGTTGTATGATCCTTTTAATGTGCTGTTGGATTCTCTTTGCTAGTATGTTGTTGCATCTATGTTCTTGCATCTATGTTCATCAGTGATATTGGCCTTTAGATTTCTTTCTTAGTGACATCTTTGTCTGGTCGAATCTGAATGAGATCCTTTCTGGGTATAATCTTAGTTGTAGGTTTTTCTCTTTCATCACTTTAAATATGTCCTGCCCCTCCCTTCTGGCTTGTAGTGTTTCTGCTGAACGTTCAGCTGTTAATCTTATGAGGATTCCCTTGTATGTTATTTGTTGCTTTTCCCTTGCTGCTTTTAATATTGTTTCTTTGTATTTAATTTTTATAGTTTGATTAATATGTGTCTTGGCATGTTTCTCCTTGGGTTTATCCTATATGGGCCTCTCTGTGCTTCCTGGACTTGATTAACTATTTCCTTTCCCATATCAGGGAAGTTTTCAACTATAATCTCTTCAAATATTTTCTCAGTACCTTTCTTTTTCTCTTCTTCTTCTGGGACCCATATAATTCAAGCGTTGGTACGTTTAATGTTGTCCAAGAGGTCTCTGAGACTGTCCTCAATTCTTTTCATTATTTTTTCTTTATGCTGCTCTGTGGTAGTTATTTGCACTATTTTATCTTCCAGGTCAATCATCCGTTCTTCTGCCTCAGTTATTCTGCTATTGATTCCTTCTGGAGAATGTTTAATTTCATTTATTGTGTTGTTCATCATTGTTTGTTTGCTCTTTAGTTCTTCTAGGTCCTTGTTAAACGTTTCTTGTATCTTCCCCATTCTATTTCCAATATTTTGGATCATCTTTACTATCATTACTCTGAATTCTTCTTCAGGTATACTGCCTATTTCCTCTTCATTTATTTGGTCTTGTGGGTTTTACCTTGCTCCTTCATCTGCTGTGTATTTCTCTGTCTTCTCATTTTGCTTAACTTACTGTGTTTGGGGTCTCCTTTTTTCTGGCTGCTGGTTTGTAGTTCCCATTGCTTTTGGTGTTTGCCCCCAGTGGGTAAGGTTCTTTCACTGGGTTGTGGAGGCTTCCTTGTGGAGGGGAGTGGTGCCTGTGTTCTGGCGGATGAGGCTCGATCTTGTCTTTGGTGGGCAGGACCATGTCCTGTGGTGTGTTTGGGGGTGTCCGTGAACTTTCTATGATTTTAGGCAGCTTCTCTGCTTACGGGTGTGGTTGTGTTCCTGTCTTGCCAGTTGTTTGGCATAGGGTGTCAAGCACTATAGTTTGCTGGTTGTTGAGTGGAGCTGTGTCTTTGCGTTGAGATGGGGATCTCTGAGAGAGCTTTCGCCATTTGATATTATGTCGAGCCAGGAGGTCTCTGGTGGACCAATGTCCTGAACTCGGCTCTCCCACCTCAGAAGCTTAGGCCTGACACCCAGTTGGACCACCAAGACCCTGTCAGCTACACAGCTCAGAAGAAAAGGGAGGAAAAAAAAGAAAAAAAAAATTAATTAATTATTTAAAGTTATTAAAATAAAATACTTTTTTAAATTATTAAAATAAGAAAGTAATAAAAGCAAGCAAGAAAGAAGAGAGCAACCAAACCAAAAAACAAATCCACCAATTCTAACAAGGGCTAAAAACTATACTAAAAGGAAAAAAAAGGACACACAGAACCCTAGGACAAAGGGTAAAAGCAAATCTATGCAGAGAAAATCACACAAAGAAGCATACACATACACACTCACAAAAGGAGAAAAAGGAAATATATATATATATAAAAGAAAAAAAGGAAGAGAGTAACCAAATCAATAAACAAATCTACCAATGATCATAAGTTCTAAATACTAAACTAAGGTAAAGATAAAACCAGAAACAAATTAGATGCAGAAAGCAAACTCCAAGTCTACAATTGGTTCCAGCCTCCACTGCCTCAGTTTCAGGATGATTCATTGTCTATTCCGGTATTCCACAGATGCAGGGTACATCAAGTTGATTGTGGAGCTTTAATCCGCTGCTCCTGAGGCTGCTGGGAGAGATTTCCCTTTCTCTTCTTTGTTCTCACAGCTCCTGCGGCTCAGCTTTCGATTTGGCCCCGCCTCTGCGTGTAGGTCACCTGAGGCCATCTGTTCCCTGCCCAGACAGGACGGGGTTAAAGTATCAGCTGATTAGGGGCTCTGGCTCACTCAGGCCAGGGGGAGGGAGGGGTACAGAATGTAGGTCGAGCCCGCAGTGGCAGAGGCTGGCATGATGTTGCAACAGCTGAGGCGTGCCGTGTGTTCTCCTGGGGAAGTTGTCCCTGGATCACAGGACCCTGGCAGTGGTGGGCCGCACAGGCTCCCTGGTGGGGAGGTGTAGATAGTGACCTGTGCTTGCACACAGGCTTCTTGGTAGCTGCAGCAGCAGCCTTAGTGTTTCATGCCCATCTCTGGTGTCCACACTGATAGCCACGGCTCGCGCCCATCTCTGGAGCTCATTTAGGTGGTGCTCTGAATCCCCTCTCCTTGTGCACCCCAAAACAATGGTCTCTTACCTCTTAGGCAGGTCCAGACCATTTCCCGGTCTCCCTCCTGGCTAGCTGTGGCTCACTAGCCCCCTTCAGGAATTCTTTTATCTCTGTTTTTTTCTTTTTTCTTTTGTCCTACCCAGGTATGTGGGGAGTTTCTTGCCTTTTTGGTCTTCTGCCAGCATTCAATAGGTGTTCTGTAGGAGTTGTTCCACATGTAGGTGTATTTTTGATGTATTTGTGGGGAGGAAGGTGATTTCCACGTCTTACTCCTCCACCATCTTGAAGGCCCCTCCTGTCTCTTTAATTTTCAGATTCAGGTTATGTTTACAAAGGCCAGTATTTTCTGTGATTCTACTTTTGGTTTAGGGCCATAACACTCTGAGTAAGAACCTAGAAAGAAAATGTAATCAACCACATAATTTGCTTTTGCCATCATATCTACAAATGCATTTAAATGTCCTCTTTTCTTTAAAGTGTTGTAGACCAAGACTTAAAATGTGTTCCAGGTTTAGCAAAAGGAATAATATCTGTTTTAATTATTACTCTGGATTTCAGGGATGTTATTAGCTATGGAAGATTGTAAGACATGCTTTTACATTATAACTTTGACCCAGTTTCAATCTGTGACCAGAAGATAATTTTAATTCTATGAAAACTGGATAATCTTTTCTAAATAAAGCTGATATATAAAAATCCAGGCATAACAATAATCAATTGGATGTTATTCATTTTAGAAAATAAATTCTTCCCTTAAAAAGATACACACTCATATAAAAACACCCAATTGCATATACACCATGAGGTTCTTTTGCATAGCTCTTTTACTACACATGAAGTGTATCTTTATTCACACACAAAAAAATGTATTCACAGTCTTCCAGGAATATAATAATTTCATAGAACAAAACATTTATATTTATAACAAAGCAGAATAGCATGCTCATTTCATTCACAATTTGACATGCTTTTGAGCTCCACCTCCTCCCTCTTTTCTGCTTTTTTTTCTGGTAGAAATATAAAAGCTAAAGAACTCAAGGAAGCTGTGGTTTAACCTGTTGGTTTGTCTGCCAAGTAATCATTCTTTCTGGAAACTCTTTCCATCTATGCCTCCCACCAGCACAGCTGTGTTTATGATCCCACCTTTCTTACCACAGTTGACTGAAATAGAAATGAGTACCTTCCCCAAACTAAGGCCCTCCATCAGAAATTAGGAACTGTGACTACAAAATTTTAGCCTCAAACTACCTGCTTCCTTCAGTGAAGGAGATGTAAACCCAGGAAGTATGAGCCCTTAGGACCCACTTTGTGGATGAGAAACAGCAGAGACTGTTTTTTAGAGAGAAATACATCCAGAGAGGAACCACAAGGAACTCTTATGTCATCAGAGTCCTGCTTCCATTTTTCCTTGAGGCCCAAATGTATCCTTTCCCTTTGGTCCAGGATACCTTTTAGCAAATTCCTTAATTAATTTGTGTATTTTTTATACTTCCCTCAAAGACTGTTCTTTGTAATCATAAGTGTCCTAATGAAAGAACTCAAATTTTATTGTTATTGATATATTAATTTGAGATATTAGCAAGAAAGTGTCAATGGAGACTCTTCAAAACACTGAGAATAGAAGTACCATATGGTCCAGTGATTCCACTTCTGGGTATTTATTTGAAGGAAACAAAAACACTTACTTGAAAAGATATCTGCACCCTCAAGTTCACTGCAGCATTATTTATAATAGCCAAGGTATGGAAACAACCTAAGTGTCCATAGATGGATGAATGGATAGAGAAAACGTGGTATGAGATATTATTCAACCATAAAAAAGAAGGAAATCTTGCCATTTGCAACAACATGGATGGACCTTGAGGGTGTTCTGCTAAGGGAAATAAGTCAGACAGAAAAAGACAAACACCAGATAATGTCACTTACAAGTGGAATCTAAAACAACAGCAACAAAAACCTGAACTCATAGATTCAGAGAACAAATGGGTGGTTGCCAGAGGCGGGGTTTGGGAGGGTGGGAGAAATGGTGTGAAGTGAGTGAAAGGTACAGACTTCAGTTATAAAAGAAGTAAGTCCAGGGGATGTAATGTACAATATATTGAATATAGTTAATAATACTGTATTGTATAATTAAAAGTTGCTAAGAGAGTAGATTGTAAAGGTCCTTGCCACAAGAAAAAAAAAAAACAACTTTGCAGCTATATGAGATGATGGTTGTTAATTGGACTTATTATGGTGATCATTTCATGGTATATACAAATACTGAATCATTATGTTGTACACCTGAAACTAATATAATGTTATATGTCAGTTAAAAAAAAGAATCAATGCTCTCCAGCCAAAGACCACCAGGAACACACCTATGATTGAACAACTTGAGTTTATTACTCTTAAGCGAGAGAGAACACACACCCTAGGGAAGCCAAAGGGTGTCTCAGTAACAAAGTGTTAGAAATAATCTATTACAGGATTTAGACTTTGGGTGTCCTATTGGATCCTCAGACCTGACGATGGTTGTGCAGTTGCATTCAAGATGGGACAGGATACGTCAGCAAGCAGGAACACAAGTAATCATCAGAAACAAAACGTTGTTTTTAGATATTAGCAATTACTTATTCTAAAGATTAAGGAAAGATTCAGTTCATTCTTTCAGCTTTACAAATGGGTAATATGTCAGCTTACAAAAAAAACCTTTATTTTTTTTAAATCTTAAAGAAATACTGCAGTAAAAATTAAACTGAATTAAATTTTTTTTGCACCAAGAATCTTAAAAATTAGACAGCGATACACAAGGGTGTCATTAAATGTTGGATGGGAATAACTGTTCGGGCTGATTTTTCAGTGTTTGGGGTCCTTTGTGCATAAAGTACATGTCTATAAACATTGAAGCTATACCTACAGTAAATGTTTAACAGTGATCTGTGTTAGAGCACTTTGAAAAGAATGAGGGAAATGTGATTAGTAAGACATCATTTCTTCCCTCAAAGGACTCACAGAAGAGTAAATCTGCTTCACTCCACATTCTTTCCTACTTGTCCCTAAAACTATAGGTCTACAGCAAGATTTTCATAGAAACTCAATAAATGTGCATTATATACTATTTAATGATGATGATGATAAACACTTATTGTTCCTATTTCAAGGAACCAAGAATAATGTTGGAAAAATATTTTCCAGATATACAGGATGTTATATTTAGTGAGAGATGCTGAGAATACATAACCCATAAAAAACAGGGACTATTTGTGGTGGTATTCATTAAATAAAATACATTCATATTGCCAGGACCATGTCTATGTGGTTCTGAGGGTTCAGCAAAGTATTTAGGCAGTGCAAAGAGCCTACTACTCATTTTCCTGACAGAGAAATATTACAAAGGTCAATGTCTTTGCCTCAGGAATATTTGGAACCCTTCCATTGTGATTAAGAGCTAAAGGTTTTCATTAAAAGCTCTAACAGAAATTACAAAAAGAAGGTTTTTTGTTAAAGATACAAATCAAAATTGTAACATTTTGGTTGCTTACAAAGTCCTCATATATTATATTTGCAAACATTTCACAATATTTTTCTTTTGGTGAACCTCAGTTTCAGGTTCAGAGTGTGGATAGCTATAGTTGTCACTTGTAGGTGAGGATGTGCTCTAACTTGTAGAGGGTATATGGCCTGCAATGGAAGTATAGTAGGCTCTGCCCAGAGCATAGTCCAAGCCTTGTCACTCGGCATCAGAACAGACTTGGGGAAGCCCCTTTACTACTCAGGTCCATGGCATGGGTGAGGAAATAATATTGATGTCTAAATGTCTTTGATTCCTTTGCTTTAATTATGGATGGAGTGGTGAATTGATAGCCTTGAAAAGGGAACATTATCACCGTGAAGGGTGATTACGGTAGCTGAAAATTACAGGCCAGTCAAATGTTCTTTGTATGACCAATGCCATCGTTTTGTAAATTCTCTTAGAGTAGCATATGAGGAGGGGAATCTTGCTGTTTGTTCATCTAGTCTTTTAACATTTACTCATCACCTTTTATATGCCAGGCACTGGTCTGGGTGCTTGAGATCCAAAGATGAATAACACACACCCTTACCTCCAAGGAACTCATGATGCAATGGGAAAGACAGACAAAAATTAACAAAAGATGATAAAACCATTGACAAGTGTAATGAATGATGAGGATATTAATAGGTCTTAGCGGAGAAAGACTTTACCTGGCAAGGTGAGATAGGGATGAGCAGAGTAGGCTTCCTGGAGTAGTTAATATATGAACTGAACTTTATGAAATCAGTTGGGATTAACCAAAGGAAAAAGAGGCAGAGACAGAATAGCGTGAGCAAAGTCATGGAAATAAGAAACAATATGGCATGTGCAGAACTATGAGCAGTACGTAAGGAACATTTTTGCTTTGCTTGTTTTGCTTGTTTTCATTGCAAATCATAGATTATGGGATTATACAACAATAAAGCTTCCACTGCTCCTGCTAAGTAGAGAGAACACATAATTTTGTAACTCTAAAAGTGTTAGATGCCTCTAAGATTTCAAGACAAGAGTATGGGCACTGATCAGGGCTCAACTTTCCAGAAGTTGCAATCACAGAGACAAATTTACCTCTTAGGGCCGTGGTCCCCAACCTTTCTGGCACCAGGGACCGGTTTCATGGAAGACAGTTTTTCCATGGACCAGGGTGCAGGGGGATGGTTTCGGGATGATTCAAGCACGTTACATTTATTGTGCACTTTATTTCTATTATTATTACATTGTAATATATGATGAAATAATTATACAACTCACCATAATGCAGAATCAGTGGGAGCCCTGAGCTTGTTTTCCTGCAAATAGATAGTCCCACCTGGGGGTGATGGGAGACAGTGACACTCAAAGTGTGTTGCTTATGTTCAGTCTACTCCCCAACCTCATTTTGGTCGCTGTCACTGCAGAAAACCCTGCTTCACAGAGATAGGGCATTGGGAATGGAAGCAGGCTTTTCAGTGCTTTTGTGGCAATCTCAGGATATTCCGCCTTGACTTTAATCCAGAACGTATGGAGATTTGAAGTTGTCTCAAACATACTTTTAAGGCCACCGTCATTTGTGATCTCAAGCAGTTGATCCTCTTCTAGCACAGACAAAGTCAATTTCACCTGGCTTATTCACAAATGGGTTGTGGATCCATTCCTTCCCAGTTCGGGGGTCTTTTGTGGTTAGGAAGTAATGCTCAAACTCTTCTGAAAGCTGAGATAGGTGATCATGCACCAGCTGGGAGAAAGAAGGCCCTGGCTCAGCCTCTTTCAAAATCTTTGCTAATGTTTGAAACACGTCAAAAATCCCAATGTTCACTTGTCACCCCCATAATTCCAGTTTGGATTGAATGCAGCCACTTTATCTGTTGACTTGAACACCGTTGTTCTTCTCCCCTGAAGTGACAGATTGAGTTTGTTGAGCAGGTTGAATATGTCACACAAGTAAGCAAGTTTTGTGACCCATTCTGTGTCACTGAAATGTGCTGCCAGTGGTGACTGTTTTTCTAAAGAAATCTCTGGAGTGGCTCTTGTAACTCACAAACTCTGGCCAGTGATCTTCCTTTAGAAAGCCATCTCACTTCTGTGTGTAAGAGAAGATGTGTTGCTCTGCGTCTGTCTCCTCACAGAGCTGCACAAACAGACATGAGTTAAGGGCGTGTACCTTAATGTGGTTGATAATTTTAATCACATCCTGCGAAATGTTGTTAAGTTCAGGTGACATTTTTTGACCAGCCAACATTTCTCTATGGATGACACAGTGCATAGACTCACATTCAGAAACAACCTCTTTGACCCGAGTAGTGAAACCAGAAAGCTATCCAGTCGTGGCAGCCGCTCCATCCGTGCATATACCAACACAAAATGACCAATTCAGTTTTCCTGATATGTAACCATTCAAAGACTTGAATAGCTCTGCACCTGTGGTGTTAGTTGGCAACAAAAGTGCATGAAACACATCCTCATGCACATCCTCCTGAAAAATATGTCACACAAAAGCAAGCATTGTTGCCTTGTTGTCAACATCGGTAGACTCATCAACTTAGATTGCATATCACGGTGACTCATTAATCCTCTCTAACAATTGTGCCTCAATATTCTCTGCTGTTTCATCAATTCATTTAGTTATGGTGCTAGCTGAAAGAGGAACATGTGCCACCTTTTGAACTGCAACCTCTCCTAAAAGTTCACGACAAATGTCCTTAGCAGCAGGCAGGATCAACTCTTCACTAATAGTAAAGGGCTTCTTAGCTTTAGCAATGTGATTAGCCACTAAGAATGATGCTCTCAGTGCAGACACATTAGATGAAGTGGTGGCCTTCAGCAATTGCTTCTGTTCTTCCTGTTCACGTTTTTTTCTTTTGAAAAATTCCAAAGGCTTGTCTTTTAATGCAGGGTACTTGGTCTCCATGTGGTGAAGCGGTTTTCAAGGTTTCATGGCTTTGTTGGATAGCCGGTTGCTGCATATTATACAAAGTGGGCTTGGAGAATGTGAATCACCTGTGGCAATGAACCTGTAATTTAAGTAGGACTCTTGATATTTTCTTTTAAATGCAGCTTTCTTTTTGTTGGCAGTCTTAGAGTCTTCTATTCTTTCACCATTGGGTCTTTCCCCTTTCCAAAGAAGCTCTCTAACGACGTTTGTTTTTTACTCTTTTTGGCTAGGGTTAGCTTGTGGGCTAACTGTGACTGAGACAGGTGTGCAGTGAGGGAAAGAGAGGCAGAGAGAAGTGGTAAATAAAATAATGGGAGGGCCATGCGCAGACTAAAGTAAGTGTCGGATTCTGACTTATACCCTGCCACCAGATGCAGCTGTACAATTGAAGTACATCAAGTCACTTGCCACTATAAAGCCTGCCACCAGATGCAGCTTAATTGTCACTTGCCACTCACTGATAGGGTTTTTTTTTTGGCTATGTTGGGTCTTTGTTGCTGTGTGCAGGCTTTCTCTAGTTGCGGTGAGTGGGGGCTACTCTTCATTGTGGTGCACGAGCTTCTCATTGTGGAGGCTTCTCTTGTTGTGGAGCATGGGCTCTAGGCGTGCAGGCTTCAGTAGTTGTGGCTCATGGGCTCTCTAGAGCGCAGGCTCAGTAGTTGTGGTGCATGGGCTTAGTTGCTCCGTGGCACGTGAGATCTTCCCACACCAGGGTTCAAACACGTGTCCCCTGCATTGGCAGGCAGATTCTTAACCACTGCACCACCAGGGAAGTCCCACAGATAGGGTTTTGACATGAGTCTGCAAGCAACTGATTTATTATGGTCTCTGTGCAGTCAAACCTCTCTGTTAATGATAATCTGTATTTGCAGCCGCTCCGCAGCGCTAGCACCACCACTTCAGCTCTACCTCAGATCATCAGGCATTAGATTCTCATAATGAGTGCACAACCTAGATCCCTGGCATGCGCAGTTCACAGTAGGGTTCGCGCTCCTATGAGAATCTAATGCCACCGCTGATCGGACAGGAGGCGGAGCTCAGGCAGTAATGCGAGCGATGGGAAGCGGCTGTAAATAACGATGAAGCTTTGCTCGCCTAATGCTCACCTCCTGCTGTGTGGCGCAGTTCCTAACAGGCCATGGACCGGTATTGGTCCCCCAGGGTTGGGGGATCCCTGTCTTAGGGTATAAGATACTGTTGCACCTCTTAACTAGTTTCACATTTTTTTAAAGAAATAAACAAAGCCAAACAAAACATCCTGCTTGTTACTCTGATGTCCTCAGTATAAAGATAAATGAAATTAGAACACACCATAACATCATACACAAAAATAAACTCAAAATGGATTAAAGACCTAAATGTAAAGCCAGACACTATTAAACTCTTAGAGGAAGACATAGGCAGAAAACTCCATGATATAAATCACAGCAAGATCCTTTTTGACTCACCTCCTAGAGAAATGAAAATAAAAACAAAAGTAAACAAATGGGACCTAATGAAACTTAAAAGCTTTTGCACAGCAAAGGAGACCATAAACAAGATGAAAAGACAACCCTCAGAATGGGAGAAAATATTTTCAAATGAAGCAACTGACAAAGGATTAATCTCCAAAATTTACAAGCAGCTCATGCAGCTCAATATCAGAAAAACAAACAACCCAATCCAAAAATGGGCAGAAGACCTAAATAGACATTTCTCCAAAGAAGATATACAGATTGCCAACAAACACATGAAAGAATGCTCAACATCATAATCATTAGAGAAATGCAAATCAAAACTACAATGAGATATCATCTCACACCGGTCAGAATGGCCATCATCAAAAAATCTACAAACAATAAATGCTGGAGAGGGTGTGGAGAAAAGGGAGCTCTCTTGCAGTGTTGGTGGGAATGTATATTGATACAGCCACTATGGAGAACAGTATGGAGGTTCCTTAAAAAACTAAAAATAGAACTACCATACGACCCATGAATTCCACTACTGGGCATATACCCTGAGAAAACCATAATTCAAAAAGAGTCATGTACCACAATGTTCATTGCAGCTCTATTTACAATAGCCAGGACATGGAAGCAACCTAAGTGACCATCAACAGATGAATGGATAAAGAAGATGTGGTGCATATATACAATGGAATATTACTCATGCATAAAAAGAAATGAAATTGAGTTTTTTGTAGTGAGGTGGATGGACCTAGAGTCTGTCATACAGAGTGAAGTAAGTCAGAATGAGAAAAACAAATACTGTATGCTAACACATATATATGGAATCTAAGAAAAAGAAATAGTCATGAAGAACCTAGGGGCAAGACAGGAATAAAGACGCAGACGTACTAGAGAATGGAGTTGAGGATATGGGGAGGGGGAAGGGTAAGCTGGGGCAAAGTGAGAGAGTGGCATGAACATATATATACACCACCAAATGTAAAATAGATAGCTAGTGGGAAGCAGCCGCATAGCACAGGGAGATCAGCTCAGTGCTTTGTGACCACCTAGAGTGCTGAGATAGAGAAGGTGGGAGGGAGGGAGACACAAGAGGGAAGAGATATGGGGATATATGTATATGTATAACTGATTCACTTTGTTAAAAGCAGAAACTAACCACCATTGTAAAGCAATTATACCCCAATAAAGATGTTAAAAAAAAAAAGATAAATGGAACTCTAAAGTGTTCTGGATATGTACATTTGTACACGAAACTTTTAGCAGATCTGCCACTTATTTATTAAAGATAAAGCTGAGAAATTGGGAGAAAGGGGCAATTCCTTTCTACACCCCTCCTGGCCATTTTTTTTTGGCTATGTAAAAAGCCATTTGAATCAGTTTTCAACATTACTATGATAGCATTTCTCTTTCAATCTTTTGGTTCCATAAGATGCTGGAATTTTTTTTCTCCCTTTCTCTGTCTCTACCTCTCTCAACTGGGAGTTAAGGTCTTGCTGTCATAGATGCATAATAGATGAGTATGGTGAACTGGATGTACATTTGACAATAAAATAATTCATAATGTGTTGAAACCATACATACATTGGGTGATCACACAACAATAAAACCACTATAATGATAATGACAGGCAATCACATTGGCTCTTTTACAGTGAACTGAGACCACCACTGTGACAGAAATACCCAAAACTAGGCCAGGAAAATAAGTTTCTTGTTTCCTGAATTAAATGTAATTTCAAATTAGACTGCTTTGTATTTCTTTCTGTTCGGGAAAGGGTGGGGGGAGAGGGAGAAAGAGGGAGAGAGAAGAAAATTTTTTTAAAATAACACTTTTCTGAAGGTATTTTAAAATCACTTTTCACATTAAGAAAAAATTATAGTCCTGGAACCAATATTTGGCTCTCTTCAAGAGTAGAAATTTTCCAGTGGCTGCTCATATATTTTCCCCAAATAGATGCTCAAATGTGAAAAATGAGCAGGGCGCCTGGAGATAGCTAATAATATTTAGGTACCTGGAATTCTACATTGGTCAAGTAACACTACATACACATTTGAAAAACTGAGTTTCCCCTTTTATAAAAGGGAAGGCCATGCCTCAAGACAACTTAGGCTGTAAGTAATAAGTTAAGCACAACATTCTGCAACATCTGTGTTCTAATGAATGGTTTCTCCTCCTTCCTTCCCTCAGAGCTTCCTTAGGATCTAGTTGAAGTCATCCTCTCAAATGCAGTTAAATCAACGGCAGTTGTCAAGGAACAGTTATAAAAGAATACAAGTTAGATTCAATACTTGACGTTAATATTTTTTAAATGCATGCATATTGAAATTGATGTTGGGTGTAACTGTTTTCATAAGTTTTAGGACATTATTGTCAAGCTTGATGATCAAGTTTATTTTGAAATTAATTTTGAACTATTCTGCTTTAAGCAACTAGAATGATTTGGCCATTGTTAATATCACTCATTTGCCAGGTCTCAGGTGGGTAGGCTACAACTGTACCCAGCCTCCAAGAGAGGTAGAAATGGAATTTCAGTTCACACAAAATTTCATTCATGCAGCCCTGATACAGCTTACTAAGTATATGTAACTATTTACATTACATATTTTTTGCAGTTTTATGTAGAAATGAATTATGCTGAGAGCCAAATTAAACAGAAATGAACATCTCAGGTAAATCAACACCTCTTCCTGAATCTCCCATTTCTGCTCATATTTTCACCATTCCGTTCATTCCTAATGCTCCTGGACTGTAAACTTTGAGTCCTCTTAATTTTCCCACTTGCCAACCCAGACCTAGTCACAAGGTCCTAGAACAAGTCTAATTTTGTTCTAATTCACTTGTACACTGAACTAGCTCAGGGCCTTATCCTTTCAATCTTGGATCACAACCCACTAGAAATGTTGGCTGCCCTGCTTTCCTTTTGACCAGCCTACGGCTCTCCACACACATTGCCAAAGGTGATGGTCAAGGGAAGTTCTGTTGTGTAAATGAATCTTGAGTGTCTTGAAAATAGTGGAAAGACCTTTCAGTCAAAGAAAATAGTATTATAAAGACACAATACTATAACAACACAAATTTGTTGCCAAAAACTGACAACCAATTTGGGTTGGCTTGAGAGTAGATACAGGGACTGGATGGAGAAAACCAGAAATGAGACAGGTATCATCTTATAAAGTATTGGTTATGCCATGCTAAGAATTGTGCTTGAAACATAGTGGGCACTCAATAAACATTCATTAAATGAATAAATCAATGAATCACTTTATCCACTACTAGTATATTAAATCTTTATGTTTAAACATTTCATATTTAATAATTGACTAGTTTGCACCTTGGCTCACTGAAGAAAAACAATGTATTCACGCTCTGTTTTCAATACTTCATATGTGGCTGATCTTTAATCTGTTATTATAACAATTAGAAACATTCCTACTCTTATGAGTGCTAAATGTTGAGTTCTTAAGGTTAACATATATAAATAGATGTTCATAATATGTATATATATGTGTGTTTCTTTTTCTCTTTTTTCAGGGTCAGACATTGTTCAATGGTTAATAAAGAACTTAACCATAGAAGATCCAGGTAAATAAATAATTTTCCCATCGATAAAAGTATTTTCTTTGTGGTTTTAAGAAATATGTTTTTTCAGGGCTAACATAACAAGCAAGCAAACCTGAAAAATTATAATTACATTTTAACTATGTTTTTCCCATTTATACAGATTTTATGGTAGTCAATGTATATTTAACTAAATTTTATTTAGTTTACTTTAAAATTTTTTCAATATATAATGTCCTACTTTATAACATTTGATTCAGGTGATTAGCGACTGTTAGAATGGATGAGCAGTATACATGTCCATAAATAATTATACATATAATTTATAGCAAGTGATTATGAAATAATGAAATTTCTCTTCTGAAAACACATAGAACTAAATCTCATTAATTTATAATTTTGCCTTGACTCCATTTTTGCATGAGGTTTGAAAACAATGTTATTTGTAATTCCAATTTTTTATCACGCCTACATTATGTTTTTAATACCCTTATTGCAGCCATGGACTCATTTATTGTGGTGGACATTTTGTGTATTCTGCAACGCAAAATGAACGTCCACAATTTGAGAACAGTTTCTACCAGCACACATCTTCATTGCCTAGAACATATTCTGAATTGTGAGGAATTTAATGACTTTAAAGAAATATCATGTAAAAGCCTGCATGTGTGGCAAATATTTCACATCACTGAAATAAAAGTGAGATTATTTTGTTTAGAGAAGATGCTGAAAGAAAACAAAATAACATAAAAATTGGGATTACAGTGACAGAATGACATAATAGAGAAAGATGGCAATACACTAACTACACAGACACTATTCCTTCAATTAAAAAAAAAATTGATATGGCTTTTACTCCTGCTCCTGGTGATTACCACCTTAGAATGATTTAGAAATAATAGTACATGGAGATGCAAAGTTTTTATTTTTACTCATTTTGAGCTAACTTTATAAGGCCGTGCCACCAGAAAATATACTTCTAATTCTGTAAAAAATGTCTGTGTACCTCCCCTGATCACTTGGTATATGATCTTTTAAAATACTTATTCTATCAAGTTAAACAGGAATAAAACAAGTAAGTAAAGATGAAGCAGCTACTGCCAGCATCAAATTATTACTAGGTGAAAAAAGGAGATAATTATTGAGAAAGGAAGCCACGGTCTTGACAGTTTTACCTTTCAGCCTCAGCTCAGTGCCATTCCTGACTTTATAAACTGTAGCACCAGACAAAAGACTCCAGTGCTAAGAAAACACTGGCACAGTCACAGAAAACCAGGGAACTACTGATTTGCAAAGAATATCATTTCTCAAAAGGTGAAGTAGATACAAAAGAGTAGTTCTTTTGCAAATTAAGACTGAAAGTGTACTTCAGTAATAGTCTGAGAAGCAGGGAAAATATACAGGCATAATATGCTAGTAAGAAACACTCGTTTATAATTTATATAAGAAATATCATTTTAGCTATAATGTATATGAAAAACTGATTTTATTTGCTTGTTCAACCGTTTAAGGAAGTTGTAACGCTTCATTAGAAGGTATATAAAAAGATAAAATCAATTATATCTGGGAAATAACATTCATGATTTTCAGTCATATTTATGACAGGCTGAAAAATTAGTTTTTGGTTGGTTGGTATGGAGTGAAAAATTCTGTGCTGGATTTTAAGAAGCACTGATGATTGTTCTGAAGATATAACAGATTTTGCACACAGAGAATGAATCAATCTGGGAGATGATTCTAGTTAAATACGATCAAGAATGTAGCTGACATCTACTTTGGTGGTTGCATGATTAATTTAATCATACCATTTTAGAACTGCTCATGAAGAGATAAGTAGTTATTGCAAAGCTAGGTCTAATTTTAACTTCATAAATTATCTGAAGATATTTAAATATAAAAGAGAAACCCATGCCAGGCTTCTATGTTGTGCTTATTTGGTGGTCAAGTGGTTGTTTGAAGAACTCTAGGGATCATTTGAAGTTCTAGATCAATAACTTGTTGAAAGAGAATTTTGTGGCAAGTTGGAAGAAAAAACTAACGCTTTGGTATGGGAGCAGGTTCTGGTGATCCATTTAGAGATGGGGAGAGGATTGCATGATCTTCAGGGACTTCTGAGGGAAAGGGTTGCATAATCCAACACCAGTATATATTTACGTATACATACCAAATTTTCCTTTTACATTCATTCAACGATGGACAGTTAGGTTGCTTCCACATCCTGGCTATTGTAAATGATGCTGCAATGAACATTGGGGTGCAAATATCTTTTTGAGTTAGTGTTTTTGTTTCCTTTGGATAAATTCCCACAAGGGGAATTGCTGAATCATATGGTAGTAAAATTTTTTATATTATTTTTTTTTTGTGCGGTGTGCGGGCCACTCACTGTTGTGGCCTCTCCCGTTGTGGAGCACAGGCTCCGGACGCACAGGCTCAGCGGCCATGGCTCACGGGCCCAGCCTCTCCGCGGCATGTGGGATCTTCCCGGACCGGGGCATGAACCCGTGTCCTCTGCATCGGCAGGCGGACTCTCAACCACTGCGCCACCAGGGAAGCCCTATTTTTAATTTTTTGAGGAACTTCCATAATGTTTTTCATAGTGTCTGCATCAGTTAACACCAACAGTGCACAATGGTTTCCCTTTCTCCACAACCTTGCCAACATTTCTTATTTATTATCTTTTTGCTAATAGCCATTCTGACAGGTGTGAGGTGATATCTCATTGTGTTTTTGATTTACATTTCCCTAATGATTGGTGATGTTGAGCATCTTTTTCAAGTACCTATTGTGGACATCTGTATGTCTTCTTGGAAAAATGACTATTCAGATCATCTGCCCGTTTTTAATCAGATTTTTTGTTATTGAATCCTTTATATATTTTGACTATTAACACTTACCAGATATATGATTTGCAAATATCTTCTCCCATTCAGTAGGTTGCCTTTTCATTTTGATGATGGTTTCCTTCACTGAGCAAAAGATTTTTAGTTTGATCTAGTCCCATTTGTTTATTTTTACTTTTGTGTCCCTTACCTTTGGGGTCAGGTCCACCAAAACATCACTGAGATCTATGTCAGTGAGTTTACCACCTATGTTTTCTTCTAGGAATTTTATGATTTCTGGTCTTACACTCAAGTCTTTAATCCATTTTGAATTAGTTTTTATGTATGGTATAAGACAGTAATCTAGTTTTGCTCTTTCACATGTGGCTGTCTAGTTTCTCCAACACCATTTATGACATTTCATGACACCAAAATAATGTCATTTCTTTCTTTTATGTGTTTGGCTCCTTGGTAGTAAATTAATTGACCATATATTTGTGGGTTTATTTATGGACTGTCAATTCTGTTCCATTGATCTGTGTGTCTGTTTTTGTGTCAATACCATACTGTTTTGATTAATATGGCTTTGTGGTATAGTTTGAAATTAGGACGCTCAATACCTAAGGTTTTGTTCATTGTTCTCAAGCTTGTTTTTGCTATTTGGGATCCTTTGTGGTTCCATACAAATTTTAGAAGTATTTGTTCTAGTTCTACAAAATATGTCTTTGGAATTTTTATAAGGATTTCATTGAATCTGTAGATTGCTTTGGCTATTAGGGGCATTTTAACAATATTAATTCTTCCAATTCATGAGCATGGAATATCTTTCCATTTATTTGTGTCTTTAGTTTCTTTCCTCAGTGTCTTATAGTTCTCAGTGTACAGGTATTTCACTTCCTTGGTTAAATTTATTCCTACGTATTTTAATTTTTTTGATGCAATTGAAAATGGGATTGTTTTCTTCATTTATCTTTCTGATAGTTTGTTAGTAGTGTATAGAAACACAACAGATTTCTGTATATTAATTCTTTATCCTGAAACACTACAGAATTCATTTATTAGTTCTAATTGTTTTTTGGTGTAGTCTTAGGATTTTCTATATATAGTATCATGTAAACTGAAAACAGTGACAGTTTTACTTCTTCCTATCCAATTTGGATGCCTTTTATTTATTTTTCTTGCCTAACTGCTGTGGCTAGGACTTCAATACAATGTTGAATAAAAGTGGCAAGAGTAGACATCCTTGTCTTGTTCCTGGTCTTAGAGGAAAAGTTTTCAGCTTTTCTCTGTTCAGTATGATGTTAATTGTGGGTTTGTCATATATGACCTTTATTATGTTGAGGTATATTCCCTCAATATGCCCTTTCTTGAGCATTTTTGCATAAATTGATGTTGAATTTTGTCAAATGTTTTTCTGCAACTATCAGGATGATCATATGATTTTCTATGTTCACCAAGGATTTTGGATTGTAACTTTCTTTCTTGTGATGACCTCGTCTGATTTTGGTATCAGAGTAATGCCAGCTTTATGAAATGTGTTTGGAAGGTTTCCTTTCTCTTCAATTTTTTGGAAGAATTTAAGAAGGATTGATATTAAATTTTTGAATGTTTTGTAAAATTCACCAGTAAAAGCTACTGGTCATGGGCTTTTGTTTGTTGGGAGATTTTTAAATTACTGTTTTAATTTCCCTACTAGTAATCAGTCTATTAAGATTTTCTATTTCTTCATGATTCAGTCTTAGAAGATTGTATATTTCTAAAAATTTATCCATTTCTTCTAGACTGTCCAATTTGTTTACATATACTTTTTGTAGCAGTCCTTATGATTCTTTATTTTTCTGTGGTATCAGTTTTAAATTCTCCTTTTTAATCTCTGATTTTGTTTGAGTCCTCTCTCTTTTTTTCGTGGTTAGTCTAGCTACTTTGTTGATTTTATCTTTTCAAAAACCAGCTCCTTGTTTCATTGGTGTTTTCTATGGTTTTTTTTAATCTCTACTTCACTTATTTCCACTCTGATCTTTATTATTTCATGTATTCTACTAATTTTACCTTTGTTCTTTTTATAGTTCCTTTAGGTGTAAAGTCAGATTGTTTATTTGAGATATTGTTATGAGGTAGGAGTGTATTGCTATGAAATTCTCTCTTTGAACTGGTTTTCTGCATCCCATAGACTTTGCTATGTCATATTTATGTTCTCATTTCTCTTTAGGTATTTTTTTTTTCCTCTTTTGATTTCTTTGATTATCCATTGATACTTTGGTATCAATTTTATTTAATTAGATTTAATTATAGATTTTATTTAATCATCATTTTTTGTGTTTTTTCTCTTTATTTCCTTGTGATTGTTTTCTAGTTTCATACAATTATGGTAAAAGAAAATACTTGACATAATTTCAATCTTCTTGAATTACTTGAGACTTGCTTTGCAATCTAACATGTGATCTATCCTGGATATTGTTCCATATGCACTTGAGAAGAATATGTATTCTGCTGCTTTGAGATGAAACATATGTATCAGAATGTATATATCTCTTAAGTATATGATGTAAATGTGTCATTTACGTCCACTGTTTCCTTATTTTGTCTAGATGATCTATGCATTGATTTAAGTAGGGTGTTAAAGTCCCCTACTATTGTTGTATTGCTTTCGATTTTTCAACTTAAGTCCATTAATATTTGCTTTATATATCTTGGTGCTCCTCTGTTGGGTTCATATACGTTTATAAAGGTTATATCTTCTTGCTGAATTGACCTCTTTATCATTATGAATATTCTTCTTTGTCTTTTATTATAGTTTTTGTTTAAAGCCTATTTTGTCTGATATGAGTATAGCTACTCTTGCTTTCTTTTCATTTCCATATGCATGGAATATCTTTTTCCATCCCTTCACTGTAAGTCCATGTGTGTCCTTTCTTCTGAAGTGAGTCTCTTGTAGGCAACATATAGATGGGTCTTGTGTTTTAATCCATTCAGCTAGTCTGTGTCTTTTGATTATTGAATTTAGTCCATTTACATTAAAGTAAGTAGTGATAATCATGTATTTTGCCATTTTGTTTATTGTTTACTGGCTGTTCTTATAGTTACTCTCAGTTCTTTTCTTTTCCTCTTTATCTCTTCCCTTGTGTTTTGTTGATTTTCTTTAGTATTATGTTGAGATTCTTTTTCTCATTTTCTTTTGTGTATTTACTACAAGTTTTTTTCTTATGGTTATTATGAGGTTCACATATGACAGCCTGTTTAAATGGTAGACTGTTTTAAGTTGGTAGCAACTTAAATGTGAACACATTCCAAACTTTTATCTTTTCACTCTTCCACCCTCCTACCCTGGACAAACGTTTTACTCATGATAACACATTTTACATTATTTATTTTATGCATCCTTTAATTAATTATTATAATTTTAGTTATTTTTACTTGTCTTTTAACCACTATGCTTGCTTTATAAATGCTTGATCCACTTCCTGTAGTATATATTTATCTATACCGGTGAAATTTTTATTTTCATATGTTTCTTATTATTAATTAGTGCCTTTTCTTTTCACCTTAAATAAGTCTTTATAATATTTCTTGTAGGGATGGTTTAGTGGTGATGAACTCCTTTTGTTTTTGTCTATCTGGGGAAATATTGACTTCTTTTTCAATTCTGTGTGATATTCTTGGTTGGAAGTATTTTCCCTTAAGCACTCTGAATATGTCATCCACCCCCTTCTGGCCTGTAGTTTCTGCTGAAAAATCTGTGATAGCCTTATGTGGTTTCTTTTCATATGTAACAAGTTGTTATTCTCTTGCTGCTTTTAGGATACTATTTTTATCCTTAAACTTTACAATTTTAAGTATAATGTGTCTTAATGTGTGTCTCTTTGAGTTCATCTTATTTGGAACTCTCTGGGCTTCCTGGACCTGGATGTCTATTTCTTTTCCCAGATTAGGGAAGTTTTCAGATACTGTTTCTTCAAATAATTTTTCTGGCTCTTTCTCTCTTCTCATTCTAGGACCCCTATAATGCATATATTTCATTTGATGTTGTTCCAAAGCTCTATTAAGATTTCTTCACTTTTTAAAATTCTTTTTTCATTTTTCTACTCTTGTCTGTGTTAGTTCCATTGTTTTGTCTTTCAGCTCACCAAATTGTTCTTCTACATCATGCAGTCTGCTGTTGATCCCATCTAGTGTATTTTTAATTATGTCATTACTTCTATTTGGTACTTTTTAATATTTTCTGTCTCTTTGTTGAACTTCTCACTGTGTGTATTTATTCTGCTTCCAGGTTCAGTGAGCATCTTTATCTTGCTCTTTCAATTGGGACATACTCCAATATCTCTTTATTTTGCCTAGTTTTCTTTGTTTGTTTGTATCTAATAGGTATATCAGCTATCTCTCCCAGTCTTGAAGGAGTGGCCTTATTTAGGTGATGTCTCCTGGGACTCAGAAGTACAATTCTGCCTGGCCACTAGATCCAGGAGTTCAAGAGGTCTCCCCTATGTGTGCTGCATGCACCCTACTGTTGTGGTGGAATCCTGGCTGCTGTGTGGCACTGGTGGATGAGTCTGGATCCCAGGTTAGCTGCTGGGAGCAGCTGCCAAAGGGCACTGGTAGATGGGGCTATTCCTAATCCAGCAGGGCTCTTAGTGAGGCATGCCCACTGGTGCTAACAGATGGACAATTCCAAAATGGCACCCTCTAGTGCCAGTATTAGCAAGGTAACCAGCGATCACATAAATGGCTCAAATCAGTGATTCATTTCCAGGGGGGTATTTCACCTGGTTCCTGTCTCTCTGGCAGATGCTTCAAGGTTAGTAAGTGGGTATCCTATACCTATGATCTGTGTACTTTATTTTAAATTGAAGTATAGTTGATTTACAATGTTGAGTTAGTTTCAGGTATACAGCAAAGTGATTGAGTTATATATATATATATATATATACATATATTCTTCTGCAGATTCGTTTTCATTATATATTATTACAAGATATCAAATATAGTTCCCCGTGCAATACAGTAAGTCCTTGTTGTTTATCAATTTTATATATAGTAGTGGGCATCTGTTAAGCCCAAACACCTAATTTATCCCTTCCTCCCCCTGCCTTCCCCTTTGGTAACCATAAGTTTATTTTCTATGTCTGTGAATCTTTTCCTGTTTTGTAAATAAGTTCAGTTATATCATTTTTTTAGATTCCATGTATAAGTGATATCCTATGATATTTGTCTTTCTCTATCTAACTTATTGGGATAATCTCTAGTTCCATCCAAGTTACTGCGAATGACATTTTATTCATTTTTATGACTAATATTCCATTGTATAAATACCACCTATTCTTTATCCATTTATTTATCTGTCAATGGACACTTAGGTTGCTCCATGTCTTGGCTGTTGTAAATAGTACTTCTATGAACATTAGAGTGCTTGTATCTTTTCAAATTAGAGTTTTCATCTTTTCCGGATATATCCCCAGGAGTCAGATTGCTGGATCATATGGTAGCTCTATTTTTAGTTATTTTAAGGAACCTCCATACTGTTCTCTATAGTGGATGCACCAGTTTACATTCCCCCAAAGAGTGTAGGAGGACTCCCTTATCTACAACCCCCCTCTAGCATTAGTTTGTAGACTTTTGATGTTGGCCATTGTGACTGGTGTGAGGTAATTTTGATCATTGTAGTTTGATCATCATTGTAGTTTTGATTTGCATTTCTCTAATAACTAGAGATGTTGAACATCTTTAGATGTGCCTGCTGGCCATCTGTATGTCCTCTTTGGAGAAATGTCTATTTAGGTCTTCTGCCCATTTTTTGATTGGATTGTTCTATTTTTTAATATTGAGCTATATGAGCTATTTGTATATTTTGGAAATTAATCCCTTGCCAGTTGCATCATTTACAGATATTTTCTCCCATTCCATAGGTTCTCTTTTCATTTTGTGTATGGTTTCTTGGCTGTGCAAAAGCTTTTAAGTTTAATTAGATTTCGTTTGTTTATTTTTGCTTTTATTTCCATTACTCGAGGAGATGGATCAAAAAAAATATTGCTGCTTTATGTCAAAGAGTGTTCTGTGTTTTCCTCCAGGAATTTTATAGTATCCAAACTTACATTTAGGTCTTTAATCCATTTTTTGTTTATATTTTTGTATATGGTGTTAGCTAATGTTCTAATTTCATTCTTTTACATCCAGCTTCCCAGTTTTCCCAGCACCACTTATTCAAGAGACTTTTTTCCATTGTTTGTTCTTGCCTCCTTTTTCATAGATTAATTGACCATAGCTGCATGGGTTTATTTCTGGGCTTTCTATCCTGTTCCATTGATCTGTGTGTCTGTTTTTGTGTCAGTACCATACTCTTGAATACTGTAGCTTTGTAGTAGATTCTGAAGTCAGGGAACATGATTCCTCCATTTCCATTCTGCTTTCTCAAGATTTTTGGCTATCTGAGGTCTTTTGTGTTTCCATACAAATTTTAAAATTATTTTTCTAGTTCTGTGAAAATTCCCATTGGTAACTTGATAGGGATTGCCTTGAATTTGTAGATTGCCTTGGGTAGTATGGTCATTTTAACAATATCGATTCTCCCACTCCAAGAATACCACCATATATCATTCCACCTGTTTGTGTTGTCTTCAGCTTCTTTCATCAGCATCTTCTAGTTTTCAGAGTACAAGTCTTTTTCCTCCTTAGATAGGTTTATTCCTATGTATTTTATTCTTTTGGATGTGATGATAAATGGGATTGTTTCCCTAATTTCTCTTTCTCATATTTCATTGTTGGTGTATAGAAATGGAAGAGATTTCTGTATATTGATTTTGTATCGTGCAACTTTATTGAATTCATTGATGAGCTCTAGTAGTTTTGGTGGCATCTATAGGCTTTTCAATGTATAGTATCATGTCATCTGCAAACAGTGACAGTTTAACTTCTTCCTTTCAAATTTGGATTCCTTTTATTTCTTTTTCTTGTCTGCTTGCTGTGGCTAGGGCTTCCAAAATTATGTTGAGTAAAAGTGGTGGAAGCAGGCATCCTTGTCTTGTACCTGACCTTAGAAGAAATGCTTTCAGATTTTCACCATTGAGTATGATGTTAGGTATGGGTTGTCATATGTGGCCTTTATTATGTTGAGGTGCATTCCTTCTTTGCCCACTTTCTGGAAAGTGTTTATCATAGATGCTGTTGAATTTTGTCAGAAGCTTTTCCTGCAGCTATAGAGATGACCATACGGTTTTAATTCTTCAATTTGTTAATGTGATGTATCTCATTGACTGATTTGCAGATATTGAAAAATCCTTACATCTTTGGTATAAATCCCACTTGACCATGTTGTATGACCATTTTAATGTATTGTTGGATTGAGTTTGCTAGTATTTTGTTGAGGAGTTTTGCATCTATGTTCGTCAGTGATATTGGCCTGTAATTTTCCTTTTTTTGCAATATCTTTGTCTGGTTTTGCTATCAGGGTTATGCTGGCTTCATAGAATGAGTTTGGAAGTGTTCTCTCCTCTGCAATTTTTTGAAATACTTTCATAAGGATAGGTGTTAACTCTTCTTTAAATGTTTTGTAGAATTCACCTGTGAAACCATCTGGTCCTGGACTTCTGTTTGTTGAAAATTTTTAAATTACTGATTCAATTTTAGTACTGGTAATTTGTCAGTTAATATTTTCTATTTCTTCCTGGTTCAGTCTTAAGAGATTGTCCCTTTTTAAGAATTTGTCCATTTCTTCTTGGTTGTCCATTTTATTGGCATATAGTTGCTCATAGTAGTCTCATGATCCTTTATATTTCTGTGATGTCACTTGTAACTTCTTTTTTATTTCTGATTTTATTGATTTGCACCCTCTTCTATTTTTTCTTGTTGAGTCTGGCTAAAGGATTATCAATTTTGTTTATCTGGTTAAAGAACTAAAGCTTTTAGTTTCATTGATCTTTTCTATTGTTTTCTTCATCTCTATTTCATTTATTTCTGCTCTGATCTTTATTTCTTTCCTTCTACTAACTTTGGGTTATGTTTGTTCTCCTTTCTCTGCTTGCTTTAGGTATAAGGTTAAGTTGTTTGAGATTTTTTCTTGTTACCTGATGTAAAACTGTATTGATCTAAAATTCCCTCTTAGAACTGCCTTTGCTATGTCCCATAGGTTTTGGATCATCGTGTTTTCGTTTCCATTTGTCTCTAGGTATTTTTTGATTTCCTCTTTGATTTCTCCAGTGATTCCTTGGTTGGTTAGTAGCACATTGTTTAGCCTCCACACGTTTGTGTTTTCTGCCTTTTTTTCCTTGTGGTTGATTTTTAGTCTCATAGCATTTTGGTCAGAAAATATGATTGATATAATTTCAATTTTCTAAGGCTTGTTTTGTGGCCTGGCATTTAATCTACTCTAGAGAATGTTCCATGTGCACTTGAAAACAATGTGTATTCTCTGCTTTTGGGTGGAAATCTCTCTATATATCAATTAAGTTCATTTGGTCTAATGTGTCATTTACGGCCTGTATTTCCTTATTGATTTTCCACCTGGATTTCCAGTCCATTGTTGTAAGTGGGATGTTAAAGTCCCCTAAAACAGTAAGCTTTACTGTTGTTTTATCCTTTTATGTCTGTTAATTTTTGCCTTATATATTGAGGTGCTCCCATGTTGGGTGCATATATATTTACAATTTTTATATCTCCTTCTTGCATTGATCACTTGATCATTATATAGTATCCTTTTTTGTCTCTTGTAACAGTCTTTATTTTAAAGTCTATTTTATTCAAAATAAATATCACTACTCTGGCTTTCTTTTCACTTCCACTTGTGTGGAATACCTTTTTCCATATCCTCACTTTCAGTCTGTATGTATCTCTAGTTCTGAAGTAAGTCTTTTGGAGGCAGCATATATATGGGTCTTTTTTCTTCATTCAACCACTCTATGTCTTTTGGTTGGAACATTTATTTAATTTACATTTATGGTAATTATTGGTATTCCCTCCCACTTTTTTTTCTTCCCTTATGATGTGATGACTATCTTAGTGTTATGTTGGGATTCATTTTTCTTTTTTGTTTATATATCTGTTATAGATTTTTTGGTTTGCAGTTACTGTGAGGTTTTTGTATAGCAGTCTCCCTCTTTCTCCCTCTGTCTGTCTCATGCTCTCTCTCTCTCTCTCTCTATATATATATATATACTATATATATATACATATATATAGTATATATATATATGTATGTGTGTGTACATATATTATATTTATATATAGGAATTATTGTTTTAAGTTGCTGATCTCTTAATTTCAAATGCATTTTAAAAAGCCTGCATTTGTACTCTCTTCCCCTCACAATTTCTGTTTTTAATATAATATTTTACCTCTAATTGTTTTCTGTATCCCTTAACTGCTTATTGTGGTTACAGATGATTTTACTACTTTCATCTGTTAACTTCCCTACTAGTTTTGTTTGTGGATGATTTATTACTTTTCCTGTATGTTTGCCTTTGTCAGTGAGCTCTTTCATTTTGTAATTTTATTGTTTCTAGTTGTGGCCTTTTCTTTTTCACCTAGAGAAGTTCCTTTAACATTCGTTGTAATGCCAGTTTGGTGGTGCTGAATTCTTTTAGCTTCTGCTTGTTTGTAATGCTTTGATTTCTCCCTCAAATCTGAATGAGAGCCTTGCTTGGTAGAGCATTCTTGGTTATAGTTTTTTTCCTTTCACCACATTAAATATATCATACCACTCCTTCCTGGCCTGTAGAGTTTCTGTTGAAAAATCAGTACATAGCTTTATGTGAGTTCCCTATTATGTTATTTGTTGCTTTTCTCTTGTTACCTCTAATATGCTCTCTTTATCTTTAATTTTTGTCATTTTGATTACAATGTGTCTTTGTGTGTTCCTTTTTGGATGAATTCTGTATGGGACTCTATGCACTTCCTGTACTTGGGTGACTGTTTCCTTTCCCATGTTGGGGAGGTTTTCAGCTATTATCTCTTCAAATGTTTTCTAGTGCCCTTTCTCTCTTCTCCCTCTGAGACCCCTATAATGTGAATATAAGTGTGCTTGATGTTGTCCCAGAGGTCTCTTAAACTGTCCTTGTTTGTTTTCATTCTTAATTCTTTTTTTCTGTTCAATGGCAGTGATTTCAACTACTCTGTCTTCCAGGTTACTGATCTGTGCTTTTATATCATTTAGTCTACTATTGATTCCTTCTAGCATATTTTTCATTTCAGTTATTGTATTCTTCATCTCTGTTTGGCTCTTCTTTAAATTTTATAACTCTTTGTTAAAAATTCTGACTCTTTGCTCTGTGCATCCATTCTCCTCCCTAGTTTTTTGCTCATCTTACAATCATGACTCTCAAGTCTTTCTCAGGTAGATTGCCTGTCTTCACTTCACTTAGTTCTTCTGGGGTTTTATCTTGTTCCTTTGTCTGGAACATATTCCTCTGCTGCCTCATTTTGTCTAAGTCCCTATTTGTATTTTTATGTTTTAGGTTATTTCTGTTTCTCAACCTTGGAGAAGTGGCCTTCTCTAGGAGACATCCTATGTGTCCCAGCAGTCCCTCTTGTCACCCCAGCTGTATGCTCTAGGGCTTCCCCCAAAGAGGGCTGCATGGGTTCTTCTGTTGTGGTGGGCTGACTTATATGGGTGGTCTGGTAGGCTTTACTGGCCCCTAGTCCAGTTGGTTGGAAAGGTCCTACCTTGTGTGGATGTTGCTGGCTGCTGTTTAATGTTGCCTTTTCATGAGGCGGCTGGTTGCAGAACCCTAAGGCACCCCGGGGCTAGTGCTGGCTCACTGGTGGGTGGAGTCTAGGTTGTGCAGGGGCTGTTGCCCACACACTGGCATGTGAAGCCAGATCCTGGGGTTAGTGCAGGACTACTAGCAGGCAGAGTTGTTTCTTGGAGCCTGGCTGCATGGCCCATGGATCCCATAGCTCATTTTAGATTGTTGGTGAGGGAAGGCTAGTTCCTGACACAGTTATGTATGTGGTGCAAGGTGTCGTGAAAATTGTGTTGGCCTACTAGTGGGCAGGGCCAGGGCCCAGCCACAGTGTAGGGTCTGGCTTGCTGTTGGCGGTCTTATTCCACAGGCTGTGGGATACTGGTTTTCCTGGTTCTGACATCTGCCCCCTAGTGAATAAGGCTGGTCTAGAGGCTAGTGCAAGCTTCCTGGAGGGCAGGGCCGGTGCCTACTCACTATTGTGTGGAGGTGGGTCTTGGCCCTCTAGTGGGTAGGGCTGTGTCTAGGCACATGTCTAGAGGTGACTCTGGGCTCAGGAAGTCTTTAGGCAGCCTGTTTGCTGATGGGTCCATACCAGGTTAGTTGTTTGGCCTGAGGCATCCCAGCATTGGAGCCTACAGGGTTTGGGTGGGGCCAGGTCTTGGTGCTAATGATCCAGCAGTGTTCACATATTTGGATGTTTCTCAATATGCCTGCCACTAGTGTCTTTGTTCCCAAGATTCCCCACCTCTCCAAGAGACTCTCCGAGTCCAGAAGGTAAGTCTGGCCCACGCTCCTACCAGGTTACTGCTTTTGCCTTTGGTCCCGGTGTGGGTAGGGTTTTGTGTGCTCCCTTTTAAGAGTGAAGACTCTATTTCCCCTAGTCATGTGGGGCTCTGTAATTAAGCCCTGCTGGCCTTCAGAGCCAAATACTGTGTGGTTTCTTCTTCTTGGTTCTGGAACCCCAAGCTGGGGAGTCTCATGTGAGGTTTAGTACTCTCACTCCTGTGGGACAGCCTCAGCAATATAATTATTCTACAGTTTGTGGGTCTCCCCCCTCCCTAGGGGATATGGGATTTAATTATATTGTGAGTCCATCCCTCCTACCTGTATCATTGTGGTTCCTTCTTTATGTCTTAGTTGTAGAAGATCTTTTCTGGTAGGTTCCAGTGTTCTTCATTGATGGCTGTTCTACAGATAGTTGTGATTTTGTTGTGCTCATGAGAGGAGTGAACTCAGGGTCTTTCTAGTCTGCTGTCTTGGCCAGTCCCCCTGTGTACTTTTTGTTCTGTTCTTTTTGTGCTGGTTTTGGGTTGAATGAGTCTGTACATAAGATGTTTAAGAACAGGTTTTATGCCCCCTGCAGTTATGTAGTTTTCCTGGGCATATTCCCCATTGGTTTTCAAAGCTAAGCATTTGGGGGGCTTGTCTCTTCTGTTCAGGATCAAAGGGTTAGAGTGCCTGATGTGTAACTTGAAGCCCTTTCGCCTCAGAGAGAATTCCATACCTTTGTGATCCCTCCTAATTGTGGATTGCTGTGGCTGAGATGTGGGTTTTTCCTTGACAAGCCAGTATCTCTGCCTTTTCTTCCTGTCTTGAAGCTCTCCTTTTCCCTTTGTTGAGGAGGGTCTGTTCATTCAGTTTTCAGGTCCTTTTCCAAAAGAATTATTTCATATGTAGTTGTAGCTTTGTTGTGTCCATGGGAGGATGTGAGTTCAGGGTCTTCAGTACTGCCATCTTGAACCCACATTTCTCTGAATGCTGCTTATTAGGCATATTCCTAGTTATTTTATTTTGTGTAACTATTATACGTGGGTTCTCCCTTCCATTATATTTACTAACTGATTATTGTTTGTACATATGAAAATTATTAATTTATATATTGCTAATTGTATGTATCACTACATTACTAACTTTTACTTTTGTTAATATTTTTGTATTTGTAATTTATTTTAAAACTAGAATACTTCTTCCAGCAGGTTTTCCGGATTATATGTGGTTGCGGTTGAGTACCTGAGCCCTTGCATATGTGTCAGTAACTTTTGTTGCCTGTGTGTATGCTGACAACATGGCTAGATATAGAGTACATGAGATAAACTTTCATTTTTAAAACACTGTAGATATTAATTCATTGCTGTTATGCATTCAATATGCTGTTTTTCCCCTGCCAGTATTCTTACCATAATGTCTTCCCTCTCTTTGAAACTCAAAATACAGGTAGACAGTTCCTAGTTGTTTATACTTTTCTTTTCTTTTCTTTTCTTTTTTGGTGTATTTATATTATGTGCTGAATCATTTAAGTTGGTTTAGGTTTTCTTAAGATGAAGAAAATTGTTTTTTCCTTTTCTGTTATTAAACTTCATATTTTTAGTTTTTAAAATGTGACTACTATTTTGTGCTTTTCTGAGAATTGAAATATATACATACAAATAAATTAAGCAGTTAACACTGCATCTAGTCGCTCAGAACATGTTAACAATTATAGTTAGTTTTATATTCATTGTTGTTATTATATCTAATTATTTTCCTGTTTATTTGTTCTGGCTTATTCTTTTGAAACATTTACTGGTATATTTCACTCCATTCTATACTGCAATTTTTTTCATTATTTTCCTAGCTTTTCACCTTTCTTCTCCATCTAGCTTAACTTATTTTGTACATTACACGATTTCTTTTAATTTTCTTCACTGGCAATTCAGCTCTTTATTGCTGCTAATAGAAAATAAATATATTATGGTACTTTAAATTTTTATTATTTTTCTTATTTTCTCCAGTTCTTTATTTATTTTTACCTGCCCTTTTGCAAGTTCCCTACTAATCACAGTGTGCTGTCTTATTAGTTATCTTTTATCTCTTCTTATATTACATCAGTGCTGTTCACTTTTTACATTATAATTGCATAGAAAATACTGTCATAATTTTACTTCTTGTCATTTTATGTCTTAGAAGTGTTTGTGGGTTTGTTTCTTGAATTGTTTTCCCATTTATTCTCCTCAAGCATAAAATATTCTACATAGGACTGACATTTAGTTATTGATAGGGTGGATGGATTGTCCTTAGAAAACTCAGTGCCATAGTTTCCCTTTTTTTCAGCTGGAGCTTCAGTGCTGGTAATATTAATTTGCCTTAATAGGTTAGCTTTCTTTTGATAGACTGAGTCATGTGGTGAAGGAGCTGGAACTGTGGAAACCCTTATATCAGGACTTCATCATGATATTATAACTGTCTCTTAGTGTGATGAACCCATTTCACTGGGTTATATTCTCTCCCTATATTCTGCTTTGTCAATTGCCCAGCTGCCTGCAAGCTGTGGCCTTTCCAGATTTCTGTGGTATTTGTTCTCCACTGTGGTAGAGAAAAGCAGTCCAAACATTTTACTGTTGTTGTAGCCCCACTTTGGCTGCTTTTGGGTACTGTTGATCTACTTGAATGAACAGGATCCAAAATAGTGTGCTCTGTTCTCTTCTGTGTTCTGCCCTTCCCATGCAGATTTTGGGGTTTTATTAGTGATCTTCCAAAGTCTTCTCAGTGCTGTGGTGCTTTCTTAGGAGGTGTTGCAATCTGGTCCAATATACATTATATTCTTAGACTTTGGGGGTGTATGTTTTGCCACCCTTCCCTAATTTTTAATGCTGATGCAGGTTTCTATTTTTGTAGTTTTCTGCTGCTGAGTTGATAGTTATAAACTTTGCTTATGTTGCCATGGTGCTGGAAGTTAATGATTTTATTAATACTTTTCAACTCTATTTCTTAGAACATAGAATATATATGCAAATGCAAAGCACAGAATAAATTGCATTAGCCTTAGAGTTAGAGCTTAGCTGATAGACTAAATGAAATGGTACTTTGATTTCATAGAAAGAGAAATTGATAGGGTAGGAGTGTGAGAGGAAGAATTTAGCCCTTGGTGAACATCTTTTCTCACTGGCATCCACTGGAAAGCATATTGTACACTACCAATGTCTTCAGTTGGTGATTCAGTCAGTGGCTTGCATGTTGTTTCTTATTCCCATTGACAAGGTCTCTTCCTTTCTTTGACAATATTTGCTTTACCAGGCTTAGTTCGGGATCACAAGAAGTGATCCTGCCTCAAACTGGGAAAGTGTGTTGTGCTTCCTAAGGCCTTGTGGCATATTTCTGTTTTACTGCCAGCTGCATGAGAATAATTCTGCTGCTCTCCTACCATTCTGAAGTATGGGGTTCTTTGAGTTGTCTGAGGTCCTCTCTGCCTGGACAAACCATACAGTCCTTGCAGTATGATCCTTCTGCGTCACCAGGTCTTTATTTAGGAAAAGAAACAGGTGGTCTCTGCTCTTGGGTAAAGGTATTAACTTTGTGCTTGTTCTTTTCCCCATTGTTTGAAATAGTATTCTATCATGTCAATTAGGTTTTGCTGTGTATCAAACCACCCCAAAATTTAGTGGCTTAGAACAAACAGCTATTTTATTTAGCTCATGATTCTGTGGACTGGCTGGACCAGAGTTTACTTGGTTGATTCCTGCTGGACTTTCTGATGGACTGTAGCTAGCTGGTGGGTGGATGATCTAGGATTTTGGGCATATTTGGTATTTGGTAGGCTGTCAGCCAGGTGCCTCTCATTCTCTCATCCTTCAACCTGCTAGCACTGGCTTTTTACCATGGTGTTTTCTGGGTTCCAAATACAACACAAGCTTCTGCTAGTGTCACATTTTCTATTGCTTCATTTGCCAAGCAAGTGCCATGGCCAAGAACAGAGCCAGTGTAGGAAGGTACATTCAAAAACGGATGCAGAAGAGTGCAAGCAAATTGGGGCAATTACTACAAAAATCTTCCACATCTGTATTTCTTCTGCCTTTCAGGTCTGCCCTCCTATGGTATGTCCTACTAGCTTTTGACTTGGAGTTGAAAAATTCATCCTCCAGAACCTGTTCATTTTTTCTTAGTAAATATGCTTTATGTCCAATATCATATCATACTAATTATAGATGTGATTTGAGTGAATTTGTCTAAGACAAAGCTTTGGTGAAGTTTGCATCCTTCACAAAATGATTGACAGACATCAATAACTTCTTGATATCACCTTGCTCATTTGTGATCCTTGCTGCCTCTCCCTGGAAGGGTCACTCTTACCAAACTCTTGAAGTGATAATGACCAAGGTGAGTAGAACTTCAGACTAATGAGTAGCTAGGATTTGACATGAGTCTCACTGTGACCCGTGGATATCAAAGAACATTAAATATTTCTATGTTCCCTGAGTGGCAACCTGCTTGCTCTACCTTTCTCCTTCTCTTTGTCAGCCCATGCTTCTTGAGATCCCAGTATTCCTTGAGAGGCATCCTAGAAATGAAGATGGGTAATGGGCTTTGCAGACATGCTTGAGCTTGAATCTGTATCTGTACTTACTGTCTATGGAGCATTGGGCAAGTTACTTAATTTCTCTCTTTATTTTTTTCTTTTCTTCTTCTTCAGTAAGATGCTTTTATTACAATGTTTTGTGAAGCTCAAATGAGTCAACATACAAGTGTGCCAAAATCCTGATTTTATTTTTAAATAGGCCAGATTCTTTTAAACTCTGAACATTTGCAAGCACATTTAACTAAATTGAATTCTTTAAAAACATATGCAATTTTTATACTAGCCTTCAAACACAACCTATTCCTTCTCTTCATCATTCAGCTCCCGTTGGCTTTCCTTTACAATGAATATTTTCTGAGCATATTTACATTTGATAGCACTCAAGTTTTTGCTTAATTTTATTAGCTTTTATTTTTTATTTTACATGTTGGTCTTGTCGCTTCATTCAAATCTAGAGAACATAATGGCAGAGAACATATATCCCCTCCAATCATTGACTGAAGTGCCAAGATCAATCAGTTCCCAATTATCACTTGATTTTTTTTTTACTAATGGGAATCCACTGAAGTGATATCAAGTTTATGGTAACTACTGATTTAGTTTGTGATCTCCTAAATAGATGAGAAGTGAGGAGGAAGAAATTTCAAATGAACTTTTCTTCATCTAAACCAAACCCAATATAAAAGAAATGGTTAGGGGGCTTCCCTGGTGGCGCAGTGGTTGAGAGTCCGCCTGCCAATGCAGGGGACACGGGTTCATGCCCCGGTCTGGGAGGATCCCACATGCTGTGGAGTGGCTGGGCCTGTGGGCCTTGGCCGCTGAGCCTGTGCCTCCGGAGCCTGTGCTCCACAGCAGGAGAGGCCACAATGGTGAGAGACCCGCGTACCGCCAAAATATAAATAAATAAACAAATGGTTTAAAATGCAGACAGAAGAATAAGATTAAGGATAAATATAGATTTATCCAGGATAAAAACTTAATTTTGAATAGTTGCAAAATTTCTTCCTTTAGAAGTATCATCTGTTGTAAAAAAAAAAAAAAAAAAAAACCTGTGAAGATTGAGATTCAGACAAAATTGAGATTCAACCAGATGTTTTGCTTACATATTATCAAACTGGATTGAATATCTTGTCACTGAATTAATTGAATCAACCTATTATGTTCACCATTATACCATCTGTCATCTGCCTCTAAATCCTGCCACAAGTTCTCTAGAAAAAGTGATATAAATTCTGTTAAATATAATAAAACTCTGTTACAAGTGGCCTTAGTATTCTATGGATTTGGTTAGCTTGCCAGTGAAATCAGAATGTATCAGAATTGAGAAAGTATATAGTATCTCTGTTATCCTTGATAACGTTTACTTGCAAAGCATTTCATGCTTTTTCCATATAGTTTTTAAATAGATCATTTCATTTGAATACCACAAAAATGTCAAGAAGTAGTCATTCAGACATAGTTATTTTACAAATGGAGAATCCAATTGGAGAATCTCCAATTTTACAATTGGAGAATCAACTGAGAGGAAATTATGACAAAAACCTGTTTAAATACATAGAAACATGTCTTCCAATCTCTACCCTGTGTGTATGCTCCTTTTTGCACAATTATTTCAGACCTAGATTCTACTTTTCCTTAAATGGTTGGCAACCATGAGAGGTACATAGATCCACCTGACCAGATGTTTCATTATATAGTGTCTTTTGGAATAAAGAAATTGATTTTCTCGGATTTGTTATTGTACTTACCTATTGCATCCTGGCCATACCCTTTGTTAGAGCTATTTCCTATATATTTCAACTCATATGTATTATAGGCAAAATAAAAAGAGATCTTTGCTGTATGCTCTTGTTTCAAACAATAGTCTTACTTGGGTAGTGGGAGGAAAGAAGCATTTCAAACACTCTGCACCTATAAAAATACATATTTTATTGTCCAGTCTACAAGTTATCATGTCAATATGAAATAGATAAAAGTGACCCCTTTATTATTTATTGTTTCAGTGCTAATGAACCAGTATAGGAAAATATTCTTTCTTTCTACGGCATAATTTTAAATTTTGATGATAATATGCAAGAAATCATAGATTGGAGCCATCATACACACCTCTAACAAGATTGATTACTTTGACCTTGTTCAGAATGATAGATATTACCCAAGCATACATCTTGCAAATGTGCCTTTTCTGTTTTAAATAATGCTTAAAGAAAGCACTAATAAATTCCTCATATCTTTGAGTACCTGCTCCCAACCCATGTCCCTGCTACTGCAGCCAGAGCTTCATAGTTATTCATATGTACATAGGGAATACTATACATTGTTCTAATTATTTTCATGTGAGATGAGCAAGAGCCATAGTTTCCTATATGTATTCATTTTAGTGACTTATTAGCTTCTCCTGAGAAGAGAGCAGTAATTCCTTTTTTCATATATTCTATTGGTATCCCAGTTCTTTAAAATACAAATCACGGTATCTTTATATGGAATATAATCAGGAGCCTGTCTTTTGGTGGCCTTTGCCCCTTGGGAATACTCTAGCAAGGCAGAAAGTTAAAAAGTCTGCAAATGTTTACTCTATGATATCTTCCAATCAAAGTAATCCATACCAACAAGTAAAGCCCAGTCATATCTAGCCTATTGGGATCAACTCTTTCATTTAACTTATATCCTAGCCACACTTCCTTCTCCTCCTCTCCCCCATTTTTCTATCTATTTATTTATGTTTTGCATTTGCATTTAAATACCATATTTCATAATGGAGAAAGTGAGTTCTATTGTCATTTTATTAATATAATAATGCAGTTGCTGTACATAATTAGAACTCAAAACCCAGAATGTACTGCAAAATGTTCATAAAGTCCATAAATCAAAGTTTTGATTGCCAGAATGGAGGCTGTTACTCCCAGCTTGTCTGCCATGGTTTTAGCCACAGGCAGGCCATTTTTCCTGCTGATAGATGCTTTTTCTGGTTTGGGCTCTGGCTGTCTTCATCTCCCAGCTTGATTACTATATTGCAGTAACAGTAGAAAAAAATTATAATACATTAGCATTAATGAATTGGGTGTCCCCAGGTACCATACTGTATGTTTTCTTCCTATTTAAATCATTATAAATAGGAAGGAGACAAAAAAGTTCACATGTATTGAACACCAACTGTATGCCAAGCACCTGTTGAAAACTTGGTATACAGTTGACCCTTGAAAAACACAGGTTTGAACTGCACAGGTCCACTTATTTGCAGATTTTTTCAATTGTAAATACTACAGTACTACACAATCTGAAGTTTTTGAATCTGAACATGCAGAACCCTGGATATGGAGGGGACTGACTGTAAAATTATACTCAGATTTTCAACTGTGTAGAGGGTCGGCACTGTGCACGGGTCAACTGTATGTTATTCAATCTTAAAGAAAAAAGAGAGAGAAATTTCATAAAGTAGGTGGTAGACCAGAAAACTAAGTCTCAGATCGTGAAACTACTAAGAGAGAGAGAACCAGTATTCAAATCCAGATACATTTGATATCAAAAAATGAACTCTTTCAGGTCCAGACAAGGAATATCAATTTCACTTTACAGATGAGGTTCCTAAGACTCAGAACAGACCTGAGATGTGGAGCTGGGATTCACACCTGCTGTGTCAGACATGATGCCAACACAATGCATTTGTTAGAGATTCAGCAGGTACCCTCTAGCTATGTTAGTTCCGTCATTTGATTTGTACTGGCTAGCACATGCATCTATAAATGTCAGTCCCAGAGTTTTGTAACCTCTCTCAAGTTTACCTGAGTGGATGATTTTCTGTATTTTATTTATAGTTGTCAACTATTTATTAAGGAATATACTAAAAGTAGCTGGGAATGTAATTAGAATTGCAGTCTTTTCGTTTGTAAAACTTGAACAAGCATAATGATAGCATCATTCAGTGTACTTTTAACTAGGTTATTAATTCCACTTGGGAGCATTTTCTGTCTCAGCAGAGCTTGATATTTCTATCTTATCCACTAGAAAAACCAAAAATAAAGATTACTCCACAGACCAAACTGCCCTGTGGTGTTGTCTAAATTCTTCTAGGAGCTGGTTGGCCTATTTGCTGTCTTCTTCTTTTTAGGTCTTCACTTTCTTTATTATTAACCTTTTTATGTACACATGTTCCTTTTATAAGCCAAGTTGAATATTTTTGTTTTGAAGAAGAAATAGGGCATGTACAACCTTTTAAAAATAAAAGGAGAGCTTCCCTGGTGGCGCAGTGGTTGAGAGTCCGCCTGTGGATGCAGGGGACGCGGGTTCGTGCCCCGGTCCGGGAAGATCCCACATGCCGCAGAGCGGCTGGGCCCGTGAGCCATGGCCGCTGAACCTGCGCATCCGGAGCCTGTGCTCCGCAACGGGAGAGGCCACAACAGTGAGAGGCCCATGTACCGCAAAAAAATAAAAATAAATAAATAAAGAAAAGAAAAGAAAAGAAAGGAAAGTAGGAAAAATTTTTAAAAATTAGAAAGAAGGAAAGAAAAGTAGAAAGGACTGGTAAAGCTAATAAGGCCTAGAGCATAAGATATTGAAAATATATCTATTCATCAAGGTAGGCTACTCAGAAAAAGAAGGGAAATGTAAGTGATTATATCTGTTATCCAGAAGGAGCCATAGACAGTTGTGTAAAAGCTATCTAAAAAGTCAGGCCCCTTTATCTTTTATTAAATATAACAGTAGTTTTTATCTCCTAGCTGAAGAATGAGTTAGGTTTTTTTCCCCCTCTGTATTTGAGTTGAGGGCAATACTACTTGCTCTATTCCTATGTCATAATTGTGAAGCCTTTCCTTTTATTACAACTAAGAATGCTAGGAAATGCTAGCTACAGTAGTACAGAAAACATGATGAGTGCTGATAGAAGCTTTGTAACCTAAATACGATCCTACTATGGCATGAATATACCGGTCTGTTCACTATCACTTGGTCACAAACCATACATAAATTACTTCTTTCACAGTAAAAAGATTATGCTTTATAAAATAATGAGTCTGAGAAATTCAATGTAACATATAATATGATTTTTAAATTTTGAAAATTCCCATGTAAATGAGAAAGTTGTGGGTCTAATAAAACTAAAATGCTTTTTTAAATTTTGCAGTTATATTAAAATGTAAGTGATTGGACCTCTTGAATTATCCAGAATTCCTCCTTCCTAATACCTGGGCACCAAGGCCCATTAGAGTACATACTGTAGAATTCTGGTTAACTACATTTCACCTGAGGCACACACTCAGAATATGGTTTGTGTCATTTTTCTATAAATAACGGCTCTTTTGATTTAATCTAAATTTTTGGAAGGGGATCTTCCAGGTGTCACTAGCACTTTGATCCTTTTGAATGGCCAAAAGGAAGTGTCAGATTTTCAGACTCTGGAGGGTTACTTGTCTGTTTCAGCAAACCTGACATTTGATTCTTCCTTTGCTGAGTTTCATCCATTAAAATATCTGTGGTTTGGGTAATTGGGAGCTGCTGTGTAAGCAATGATAAACATACCACTTCTTTAATCTTCTTCTGACTGTTTCACCAGTGAAGCCTTGGCCTTCATTTAACGATCTGCCAGGTTTTCCTTGGGTATTTCCTCAAGTGTGCCTTCTGCTTTGTAGGTGGTTCAATATATCTTTTTGGGGGATAGATGTCAGATGTCACACATAGTACCCTATAATGCGCACATTTTTCTTAAAACATTTTGGATTATTAAAAAGCAATGTAAGTCCACCATATGTAATTTGGGAAATGTGGAAAAATATAAAGAGGAGAATAAAAAGTTCTCATAAAAAGCAGTCAGATAACCACTAAAATTCTGGCACATTTTTTTAGTCTTCTTTGAAGGCCTGAGTTTTTTCATTGGAACTTGTCTCACTCAGTGTCTTTCCCTCCCCACATCTGGGAGTTTTCCTGGGCCACTCAGGAACCAGTATCTCATGTCCCTTTGCCCTCATCTGTTTGTGATACCCACATCCTTGCCACAGCTTCAATTGCCCTTATAAGTTTGCTGTGTCCCAGCACAATGACCCCCTGCCACCATCGCCTGACCCCAGCTACGGGCACCATTCCTTCCTGGAAGCTACGAAGCCTGCACTTCTTCCCAGACTTCTACCTTCATCTCCCAGACTCTGACTCTACACAAGATTTGTTTGAGCCTTATGGAGAGTAGAAGGAAAATACATCAGGAAGCGTAACTATTATCCCTTCACAGTCCAGATCTGTCTTTGAGTCCTTTAGAAGCGGATTCCCTCTTGCCCTCCTCATGTCTAGTGACAGTGGCCAACATCCCCAACACTGACAATCTTCCAGGCATATTCAGGCCCAGCATCTGGGCTAAATTAACTCCTAGCCAATGAGAAAAGATGAAATTTGCCTTCATCCTACTCTTAGCCACAGTTTCTAAATTCTCATAGCTGACTCTAGGATTGGACTTTTCCAAGGACATCTGAGGACTGACCTTTTCTAAGGATATGTTTTTGGATTGACCTCTTCCAAGGGCTTGTTGACATAACACCACCCCTGTTGACAGGCCTGGATTGTCCTTCTGTTGTCACATCATGGTCTGATTTCAGGACATTTTCCAAAGTCTGGGACAGATATTCACTAGACTGTGAACTTTGTAAATAGAAGGACTTTGTTTTGTTCTTTGCTCCATATCTAGCATCTTTACTATGCCTGGCATACCTATTGGGCATTTAAATATTATTTAATTGAATATTTTTAACAAAGAGAATATTAACATAAAAAATAGACTGTTTTTTATCTTTCATATTTCATTTAACGTTATATTGAGAGCATTTTCATATTTATGACTCAAGCTCTAGATAAAGGTTTATCTTGAAGTGAAAAGCCCTAGGTTCCCATTACCCTACATCACAAAGAAAGCATTTAGTTATAGAACAGAAAATGAAACATCCTGGGGTTATCAATCCAGAGGTTTCATATAATCTAGTTTTCTCTAAGTAAAGGCAAGGATAAATGTTATCCAACTGCAGGAAAATTTTCTGAACCAACCTAAGGAAGTTGTTTTTATTGCATGGAAAATGAGTTTTATGAGCAAATAGTAGCTCCTGTTAGAAATAAAACATGATTTACGTGTTGAAATATTGCAGCACTCTGAAAACCCAAGCAAAAGCTTAGCAATGACATAATGAGTCTCATAAAAATCATAAAAAGACAACATAGTTTGGAAGTTTATCTTTAGGCCTCAAATAATATCATATTAAGTGAAATCGCTGCTTTAGGTTATACTTTATTTTTCTGAGAATTTTTCAAAAACTATAAAGCTATTAGAAAGTATCCTGAAACCCAGCAGGAATTCTTTTTTAAACATGATTCAAGGGCTCTCCACATGCTTCCAGCTTAGAAAAGTAGCAGTTGTAGACATTTCTTTTCATACAGTTCAGGAGAGTGAGTAAGTAGAACAGCGTTTCTGGAATGACACATTTATACCAACAAGTATCAGGAGATAAGATGATATTGTGGGTTGGATCACACGACTACTGAACTACTTACTCTTCTGGGACCTTTCTACTCGATCTGGTGTGTAGTGAACAGCTATTAAGGAAGGAGAGCGTCTTGTCCCTGTACAATAGGCAAATTCCCATCACCTCACTTTTTTACAAACATGCACCCTTAGTTTTATTAATGCCTTCTAGCTCCCAACTGGCCTCCTAACTTTAATAAGTATGCCTAATTTACTAACAGAGGTTTAGATTATTTGGTATTTATTCTTTTTGGTGTTCTCTGAGCTTCCTGGGTTTAGATTTGGTGTCTGACATTAATTTTGCGAAGTTCCTCACCATTATTATTTCAATATTTCTTCTGCTGAATTATTTTCTCCTGGTATTCTATATACACATACTAAACACATATACACATACTAAACATACATATACACATACTAAACCTTTTTATATTGTCTCACAATTCTTGGATACTCTGTTTTGTTCTTTTTTATTATTTTTTTCCTCTGAATTTGAGTTTGGTGGATTTCTATCTCCGAGCTCACCGATTCTTTTCTCAGTCTTATGAAGTCTACTAATGAGTCCAGTAAGACATTTTTCATTTCTGTTACAACGTTTTTGATTTCTAGCATTTCCTTTTGACTCTTTCTTAGAATCTCTCTGCTTACATTACCCATCTATTTTTGCATATTTTCCACTTTTTCCATTAGAGCCCTTACCAGAATAATCATAGTTATTTGTAATTTCCTCTCTGATAATTTCCACTTCTATGTCATATCTGATTTGGTTCTGATGATTGTTTTGTTTCTTTACACTATATTTGTCTTGCATTTTGCACGCCTTGTAATTTCATTGAAAGCTGGGCATCCTCTTCCTTATAATAGGAACTAAGGCCTTTAATGTACTGAATTTTAGTAATCTGGCAAGTAGTTGGGCTGTGTTTAATGTTTGCTATAGTGATCAATGACAGAGGCTTCACATTCCTCTAATGCTTTCATTTTTGTCCCTGCGCTTGACTTTGGGCTTCTCTAAGCACTCCACCTCAGAGAACATCTGTTTATTACAGCTTTGAGGTGTAATGTCCTGATATTATACTGGATCCTTCAGGTGTTATGGTTAGGTATTGAGGAGTGGGGGAATTCTATAATCTCCAACTAAATCCCAGTGTGTTAATATGCCTGTGTCTTGGAGCTGTGACCTTCACAAATATTCTCCAGTTGTATAGATCTTCCATCTGTTTACAACTACCTTTATTCCCTGGCTGTAGCTTTCCTAAACTATTTTCTTGAAATACTTTCCTATCAGCTGTTTTCTTTCCTCTTGGCTAGGTGAGATAGGAAGTCTAGGGAGGGCTGGCATGGAAGAAATGCCCTTTCTCCAGTGGGAATAAGTCTGGAAAAGTTTTTTCCCCTGCAGTATAGTCCTGTGTGTGGAGAAAGCTCTGAGAATATTTCATAATGACTATTCTTTCTCTCCTCCTTTGAGAGCCATGAGGGGTCTTTCTTGGGTCTTCATTATAGGGATCTAGTGGGATCCTAGAATTATAGCCCATGAAGGTGTGGTGCCTCCCCAGGACAAGCCCCTGGTGTTTCTCACTCTTCTGCTAGTCTATACTTAGCCCCAAGGTCTTTGTCAAAATTGTTATTTTAGTGTTTTACTAGCTAATGGATCTAACAGCTCTCCTCAAAGTAAGTAAATCTTGGCTGTGTCCCTGGATGAGTCTGTCTCTGCAGACTTTGGGGTGGAGGTTTGTCCTTCAACTTCAGTTCTTTGGTCGAAAAAATTTAGTTGATTTTCAGCTTGTCCAGCTTTTCCTTGTTGTAAGGATGAGAGTAACAACTTCTAAGCACTTTACTTGTCTCAGCTGAAACCAGAAGTCACTGTTTGAATTTTTAAGCACAGCATATTCCACTGCATTGTGAGTCTCTTGAGGATGGACCTAGAGACAACATCATATTCACTTTTGTATCCATGGGATGAAACTAAGCATACAGTGAATAATTGTATGGATAACAGGATGGATATATGGACGTATAGATGGGTGAAGAAATGAAGACTCATAAATTGCTAAAACCTGGTATGAATCAATAATGGAGAAAAAGTTTAAAGGAAATAAGAAGGAGATATAATTTTATTAATTAATTATATAAGATAAGCCTAGGAAACAAATCCAGAATGAATAGTGACAAAAATTAGAAGGGAGAGCACATTTAGGCAAATTGGAGATAAATTAAAGGACCTTTCTCTTCACCATGAGTCTAATATCATTCCATGACTAGTCTACACCAGGCTTTCTCAAAGCTTTCATTGGAAACTGGTGGATGTCTTTTTTTTTTTTTCACTCATGCTCTATATAATAAGACTATTCATTTTATCTAAAATTCAATATAATGCAGCACACCTCAAATTAATGCAAATTAAAGCAAGACACCATTTATTCCATCAAATGAAGAATGAGGAAATAAATAGTAATGCCAAGTGGTTCACAAGTTTGCAGGGATACCAACACATTTACAACCTCCTGGTGAGAATTTAAATTGTATGCATTTCTGGAAATTAATTTTGTAGTATACAGAAACACTTTAAAAATATGTGTAACTAAAAAAGAAAAGAAAAAATGGGCTTCCCTGGTGGCGCAGTGGTTGAGAGTCTGCCTGCCAATGCAGGGGACACGGGTTCGTGCCCGGTCCAGGAGGATCCCACATGCCACAGAGCGGCTAGGCCCGTGAGCCATGGCCGCTGAGCCTGTGCGTCCAGAGCCTGTGCTTTGCAACGGGAGAGGCCACAACAGTAAGAGGCCCACGTACCGAAAAGAAAAAAAAAAAAAAATATGTGTGTAACTTTTGACTTCATTACTTATTTCTAAGAATTTGTTCTATGAAATAATGTAGGATTCATTTATCTGTTTTTGCTAGTATACCTTTTAGTTGTTTGTAATATTCTGGAAAGTTAAGGCACTAATAAGAGAGCAGGCCAAAAAAATAAACAAACCAAAAATAAAAAAGTTCCAACTCACATAGAACTTAAATGTTTATTGGAAAAGATTAATACTAAATAAATAGATAAACATGTAAAATTATAAGTGGTAATGAGTGATATGCATATAATTAAAGCAAAATAAAATGGTATGTAGTGAGTAAATCCTATGTTATTCTGTGTAGTCAGGTTATAGTACCCTGATGTGGTAGATTTCACCAGACATCAATCGGGGAAGAAAGGAGGATGTTCAGCTCTCTGGAGGAAGAGTGCTGAGCGTCTCAGGCAGAGAGAGCAGCAATTGCAAAACCTCAAGGCATGAATATGCGTGGTAAGTTTGAGGAAGAGTGAGGAGCTCTGTGTGCTAGAGCAGGATATGTGAAGGGGAGGAAGACAGAGAAGTAACTAGTGGCTAGATCATGTAGGATTTTTTTTTAAGGCCAAAGCAAGCACTTTGAACTCTATCCTGAGAAATATGAAAAATTATTGGAGGATTTTAGTAAGAGTGACATGACCTGATTTACATTTTTAAATAATCACTGTGGAAAAGAGCAGGGCATGAATGGAAACTCATTGAAATGTTGTTGCAGTGATTCAGCCAAAAGATGATACCAGATTGGACTGAGGTGGTGATGGCAGAAGTGGGTATTAAATAGGTAGATTCTGAGCTCATCAGGTAGAATCATCAGAATGTTCTCACGGACTGGATGTGATGAATGGGAGAAAGACAGGTATCAAATACTGAAAATTACAGGCCAATATCATTGATGAAGAGAGATGGAAAAATCTCCCTCACCTATTTCTCTCCTTCTCTGCGCACCTTCCCTGTGGCAATCACCTGTTTGTTCTCTGTATCTGTAACTCTGTTTCTGTTTTGTTAAGTTTGTTCTTTTATTCCATTGTGATGTCTTTGTCTGGTTTTGGTATCAGGATGATGCTTGCCTTGTAGGATGAGTTTTGAAGCATTTCTGCCTCTGAAATGTTTGGAAATAGTTTGAGAAGGATAGGGGTTAACTCTTCTCTACGTGTTTGGTAGAATTCACCTGTAAAGCTGTCTGGTCCGGAACTTTTGTTTTGGGGGAGTTTTTGTTTGTTCGTTTTGTTTTGTTTTGTTTTCCTGATTTAATTTCATTACTGGTAATTAGTCTGTTCATATGTTCTGTTTCTTCCTGATAAGTCTTGGGAGATTTTACATTTTGAGGATGTTTTGTATTTTTGTGGTGTTGAGTGTAACTTCTTTTTCACCATTTCTGATTTTATTGATTCGGGCCCTCTTTTTTTCTTGATGAGTCTGCTAAAGGTTTATCAATTTTGTTTATCGTTTCAAAGAATCATTAATCTTTTCTATTGTTGTGGCCTCTATTTCATTTATTTCTGCTCTGATCTTTATGATTTATTTCCTTCTACTAATGTAGGGGGTTTTTTGTTTGTTTTTTTCTAGTTCTTTAGGTGTAAGGTTAGGTTGTTTGAGATTTTTCTTGTTTCATGAGGTAGGTTTGTATTACTATACACTTCCCTCTCATAACTGCTTTTGCTGTGTTCCATAGATTTTGGATCATTGTGTTTTTTATTTCATTTATCTCCAGGTATTTTTCTTATTTCTTCTTTGATTTCTTCAGTGATCCATTGGTTGTTAAATAGCATATTTTTTAGCATCCATGTTTCTGTTTTTTGCAGTTTTTCTCTTATAGCTGACTTCTACTCTCATAGTGTTATGGTCGCAAAAGATGCTTGATATGATTTCAATTTTCTTAAATTTACTGAGACTTGTTTGATGGCCTAGCATGTTATCTACCTTGGAGAATGTTCCATGTGCACTTGAAAAGAGTGTGTATTCTGCTGCTTTTGGATGGAATGTTCTATATAGATCTATTAAGTCCTTTTATTCTAATGTGTCATTTTAGGCCTTATTGATTTTCTGTCTGGATTATCTGTCCATTGATGCGCCTGGAGTGTTAAAGTCCCCTAATTTTATTGTGTTCGTGTTAATTTCTCCTTTTGTGTCTGTTAATATTTGTTTTATGTATTTAGGTTCTCTTATGTTGGGTACATATATATTTCCAATTGTTACATTTTCTTGGATCACTCCCTTGATCATTATGTAACATCCTTCTTTGTCTCTTGTTACAGTCTTTATTTTAAAGACTATTTTGTCTGAAATAACTGTTGCTACCCTAGCTTTCTTTTGATACGCATTTGCATGGGGTAACTTTTTCCATCCCTTCACTTTCTGACTGTGTGTGTCTGAAGTGAGTTTAGATCTGAAGTGAGTTTGCTTGTAGGTAGCATATATATGCACGTGTATTCATTCAGCCACTCTATGTCTTTTGATTACAGCATTTAGTCCACTTACATTTAAAGTAATTATTGATATGTATGTTTTTATTGCCATTATGTTCATTGTTTTGATGTTGGGGGTGCCATTCCCTTCTGGCCTGCAGAATTTCTGCTACAAATTCAGCTGATAGCCTTGCAGGAGTTCCCCTTGTGGGAGTTCCCTTGTATGTAACTTGTTGTTTTTCCCTTGCTACTTTTAGTTATTTTCTCTTTATCTTTAACTTTTGCCATTTTAATTACAATGTGCCTTAGTGTGGTCCTCTTTGGCTTGATCCTGTTGGGAGTCTCTGTGCTTCTGGACATGGATGTCTGCTTCCTTTTACAGGTTAGGGAAGTTTTCAGCTATTATGACTCTAAATCTGTTCTCTGCTCCTTTCTCTCTCTCTTCTCCCCCTTGAGACCCCTATAATGAGAATGTCAGTATGCTAGATGTTGTCTCAGAGGTCTTTTAAACTGACCTCATTTCTATATTTTTTTTCTTTTTTCTGTTCAGCTTGAATATCTGTCTTCCAGCTTGCTGATCTGTTCTTTCATATTATCTATCTACTGTTGATTCCTTCTAGTGTATTTTGCATTGCAGTTATTGTATTCTTCATCTCTGGTTCTTCTTCATATTTTCTAACTCTGTTAAAAAGTTTTGACTTCTCACTCTATTCATTTAATCTTTTCTCAAGTTCTTTGAAAGTCTTTACAATCACTACCTTGAACTTTTTATCTGCTAGATTGCCTATTTCCACTTCACTTAGTTCTTCTGGGGTTTTATCTTGTTCCTTCGTTTGGAACATATTCCTCTGTCACCTCATTTTGCCTAATTTATTATTTTTGTGTGTTTGGTAGGTTGGTTATATTTGCCAACCTCATAGAAGTCACGTTTTGTAGGAGACATCCTGTGCATCCCAGCAACGCTCTCCTCTCTTATCACCAGCTCTATATGCTCTAGGGGTACCCCCTATTTGGGCTGCATGGGTCCTTCTGTTGTAATGGGCTGACTACTGTGGGTTGTCTGGTGAGCATGGCTGGCACTGGTCTGGTTGGTTGCCAGGGCCTGCCTTGTGCACAGGCTGCCAGCCACTGGTTGGAGGGGAGAGGTCACAAGGCTGCTGGCTCTGGGGCCCCAGTTGTGTACCAGGGCTAGTGTTGGCCAACTGGTAGATGGAACCAGGTTTTAGAGTTGATAGTCGCATGGCTGGGGGTCCTGGATCTAGTGCTGATCTGCTTGAGGGTGGGGCCAGTTCCTGATACAGCTGACTGTGGGGTTCAGGGTGTCCCAAAGCTGATGTTGGCCCATTGGTGAAAGGGTCTGGATCCCAATATGGCTGGGGTTCCAAGATGTCTTGGAACTGGTCTTGGCCTGCTGTTGACTACAGCCAGGACCCAAGGAATCTCGAGGCTGATGCCCTCCCACTGGTAGGTAAAATCAGGTCCTTGGGATAGTGCCAGCCCACTAGGGAGTGAAGCTGGGTCCTGGGGTCTTGGACTGTAGGACACTGGGGTCCTGGAGTTTTTTGGCCCACTGGTTGGTGGGGCTGGGCCCCAGGGGGTCCTGGGTCTGGTGCCTACCCACTGTGAATGACGGTGGTCCTAGGACTAGTGCCAGCCCACTGGTGGACAGAGCCAGGTCCCAAGGTCTCTGGCTGCAGGGCCCTGGGGGTCCCGAGGCTAGTGCTAGTGCATTGGTGTGAGGGGCCTGGTCCTGGGACCTCTGGTCAACATTGCTGGGTCTCAGGGCAGTCGTGGAGTTAGGAGGTCTTAAGGAAGCAAGCCTGCTTCTTTGGTGGGGCTGTGTCTCTGCCTAGCTAGTTGCTTGGACTGAGTTGTCCCAGTTCTGGTGCAGACAGGCTGGTGGGAGGGGTTGGGGCTGGTACTAATTAGCTAGATGGAAGATTCTAAAATGGGGCTTACCAGCACCAGTGTCCATATGATCAAACAAGTTCCCCACAATGGCTGCCACCATTGTCTGTGTCCCCAGGGTGAGCTCTAGTTGCCTCCTGCCTCTCCGGGAGGCTCTCCAAGATCAGCAGGTGGGTCTGCCCCAGGCTCCTGTCAAATTACTGCTTCTGCCTTGGGTCTAGAGCATGTGAGATTTTGTGTGTACCCTTTAAGAGTGATTCCCTATTTCCCACAGTCCTCTGGCTCTCGCAAAAGTAAGCCCCACTGGCCTTCAAAGCCAAATGCTCTGGGGGCTTGTCTTCCCGGTGCAGAACCCCTGCACTGGGGAACCCAATGTGGGACTCAGTCCACTAGCTCCTTGGGGAGAACCTCTGCAACTGTAATTATCATGCCATTTATGAGTAGCCCACCCAGGGGTGTGGGTCTTGACTATACTGGGTCTCTGCCCCTCCTACCCATCTGTTGTTGTTCCTTCTTTATATCTTTAGTTGTAGAAGATGTTTTCTGCTAGCCTTCCAGTTTTTTCTCATCAATAGTTTCTCTGTAAATAGTTGTAATTTGGGTGTGCCCATGGGAGGACGTGAGCTCAGGGTCCTTCTACTCCTACCATCTTGGCCACTCCTCTAGAATTTCTTGATTTGAATTCTGGCAATAGAGTCTTCTACTCTATATATTTTATTAGAAGAATCTTATGAAACCATATACTTTTTAGAGGCTGATTGATTTTAATCCTTTAAAAATATCTGGTGTTTATAAATTCTGGCTTATTGTGCAAAAATAGAAAATAATTTTGTGGAGGGGTGTTAATCCTTTTATTAGCTCATCCATATTTCTTCTTTATGTTTCTGAACCTGCCTTATTGTAGTATTATGCAATAATCATAGTTTCAATATTTAAAATGAAAATTGTTGATGGAAATTTGTGCTGATTTTAAAACAGCAAAAAGAAAAATTATTTTAATACATCTCATTTTAATAAATTTACTTCCTCTAGTCTCCAAACTTTTTCTTTGCAAAAGAGTATCTCTATTGATTAGATCCATGGGATATATTGTGTATTAGAATTCTAGACGTCACTTGTTTGCAGGTTAACTTGTTTCCAACACACACATAAACCAGTATATAAACACAGAGAGAAGAAAAGAAAACTGATAAGTACATGAACTTACGCAAACTGGAATTTTTTCACTTTGAATGTTGTAATGATTATTTAAACAGTTGCTGACATCAGTCCTGATATCCCACACTACACCCCCAGTTGAAGCAATGATTTCTGCAAAATAGAGATGAAAGGAAATTTTATCTTGTTTTGCTTAGAAATTTCATAAAAACTATTTCCATGATCCAAGGGTATAGCTTTGAAATTAGCTTTATACTTCATTATGGCTTAAATATCGTTAAGGAATAGTGATTTTAAAAACGTAGTACCATGAGCAGGTAATATCAGAAGACTATGTGGCTTATTCTTTTTGTATGTGTGTGTGTGTTAGTTTCCGCTTGATAACAAAGTGAATTGGCTATACATATACATATATTCCCATATCTCCTCCCTCTTGCATCTCCCTCCCACCCTCCGTATCCCACCCCTTTAGGTGGACACAAAGCACCAAGCTGATCTCCCTGTGCTATGCAGCTGCTTCCCACTAGCTATCTATTTTACATTTGGTAGTATATGTATGTCCATTCCACTCTCTCACTTTGTCCCAGCTTACCCTTCTCCCTCCCCATGTCCTCAAGTCCATTCTCTACATCTGCATCTTTATTCATGTCCTGCCCTTAGGTTCTTCAGACCTTTTTTTTTTTAAGATTCCATATAGATGTGTTAGCATACAGTATTTGTTTTTCTCTTTCTGACTTACTTCACTCTGTATGACAGACTCTAGGTCCATCCACCACACTACAAATAACTCAATTTCATTTCTTTTTATGGCTGAGTAATATTCCATTGTATATATGTGCCACATCTTCTTTATCCATTCATCTGTCAATGGACACTTAGGTTGCTTCCATGTCCTGGCTATTGTAAATAGAGCTGCAACAAACATTGTGGTACATGACTCTTTTTGAAGTATGGTTTTCTCAGGGTTGGTGGGAATGTAAACTGATACAGCCACTATGGAGAACAGTATGGAGGTTCCTTAAAAAACTAAAAATAGAACTACCATACGACCCAGCAATCCCACTATGTGGCTTATTCTTTAGGAGTGACATTTGATTTTCAAACCAAATGCATTTAGGGCATTCTGTCACATGGCATGAGTTACTGGGTATTTGTGTGCATTTTTACAACTAGCTTTTGAAAATATATAGATAGAACATACATCAATCCAGTTTTTATCTATGTGGAATAAGTATTACATTTGCTCTGTGCACAAATCACTCTTAATTTACCATAGGATTGAGTTTTAAGCAACTGAAACTCAAATCTGCTGTTGTATTTCATATTGTACATTTAAATTTATTGTTTGTGTTATTGGGGCAGGCACAATGGCAAGAGTATCTGAGGAAGAAAGAAAAATATCTATTTCCATTTGATACAAAGAGGCAAAATAAATGTGGCAGCATCTCTGCCACAACTTCCAGCATGGGTGTTGATTGCACACCATGTCATAGAATCAGAGTTGGAAACAGTTTAGTGATCCACCCCTGCATTTCCAGATGCCTACTTTAAGGTCCAGAGAAATGAGATAACTTAAGATACGCAGTCACAGAAACTAGACTATGATTGGCATTCAAATCCCATGACTTGCAGTTGAGCGTGTTTTTCCATGATATGCACGCATTCTTGTTAAGTAGCATGTGCTGTCTTTGATTTGAAGCAACATAAGCTGCAGAAGCTCCCTGTCTTTTTAAAAATTGAACTGTAGTGGATTTACAGTGCTTTATTAGTTTCAGGTGTACAGCAAGGTGATTCCATTTTATATATATACTTTTTCAGATTCTTTTCCTTTATAGGTTATCACAAAGAATTGAGTATAGTTTTCTGTGCTATACAGTAGGTCCTTTCTGGTTATCTTTTTTTATATATAGTAGTCCCTGTCTATTAAAGTTAGCTCAGTGTCTTACTTTCCTTCCAACTCATTCAACCAGACTAACTGGTGGAAACTTTGCAGAATATATACTGGATTTTAGAGGGAATGTTGCTTTCCACTTTCATTTATTATTGCCTTGCTCTTGTGATTGTTGTAGATTGCTTACACTATTCTTGAATAAACTCAGTGTGAGTTTTCTCTCATCTGAATACTATTCTAGCACCTAATCACACATATAAATAAAATAGAATCTTGTTGAAGTGCAGCTGATTTTACACAATGATGGAACTACCATTTATACAGAAGGATATACTATATCAGTGAAATGAATGTGCTGATATCCTATAGTTACCAGATAACATAGATCTTAAACCAGTTCTCCACACCAATATCACATAGGTCTTTCTCTCTCTTTTTAAAAATTTCAGCATTATTCTTCATATTGAAATAATCTCTTAAGGTGTCATACTTACTGATACTAGGCAACTAGACTTTTCTACCCTAAGTGTGTGATAAGGGCCATTGATGTTTGATCCTGTTACTTTCAGTACCAATTTCTTAATGAGTTAATTTTTTTGAGTCCTGGGAAAATATTATGCTTCCTTAAGAAATCCTCTCCATTCTGACTGCTGTTCCTGTGCTTCCTCTGTCACTGTTGTTTATTAGCATTGCCATTCTTGGTGTGTCCTCATATCATTCCTCCCCGCCCCCAGCTCCTGAACTGTGGGAGTTCTGACTGATCTGTTGCACTTTCATGTTTCAGATTGTAAACCTGGTGTGCAGAATATGTTACCTTTGGAAATCTTTTCCTATAACTATGATACCAAATCTTTGGGATTTGGGTAGTGTTCTTTGCTGCCTAGGAATAAGTGTAAGTGCATTCCAGAGCAGATTCATCATCTGTACACTAAATAACCCAGTTTGATCACCTGGAAGACTTTAAATAGTGTTCAGTTGGAAGTGTTTAACATGATCTAGAAGCCTGGATCAATACCAGCTACTAGTTTCCCCACTGCCTTTTGCAGTAGACTAAGTGCTACTGAATGTGTCCTTTCATAATATGAACTAACCGATAATAACTCACATTTTTGGAGCACTTCTATGTGGCTGGCCTTATTTTACGTGCATTGCACATTTATCTCAATTGTTCCTCACAACAGACTTTTAACATCAGCATTTTATTATCTTTGTTTTACAGATGAGGACACAGGCCCAGAGAATGTGAGCCTTCTGCCCCAGTCATACAGCTAGCACATGAGGGAGTCAGAGTTTGAACCCAAGTGGCTGGCTTGTACATCCTAGCTGCTTCACCCAACACTGTGCTCCTTTGTTTGGAAATATTATTCGCTTGCATTAATTACCTAGTGTAAGCTTCAAAGCTGGTATAAATTATGCTTCTGTTTTTATTTCTCCCAAATAGAATCTATTTTATCTTATTTAATCTATTTCACCATATTGTACACTTCTAAATCCTGATTTTTGATTGCTAAAAGGCAAGTGGCACTTCATTTTTCTATGTGGAAATGATTTTTTTTTTTTTAAAGGAGAAAAGCCCCAATACTTACTTCTTTCACTAACTCTTACTATTGAGAAGATAAACCTACCTCAGAAATCCCTAACTGTAGTAATAGTTCACTTTTATTTGGCCTTGTTGGAGAAAAAAAGTCTTCTGCGTATGTGATTTTTCTACATGATTAATCTTACCTTGCAAATGCCTATTCTAAAAAAAGTATAATATTTTGAAATATTTCTCTAATGACCACTTCCCTGTCTTCTTAGAGAATAACAAGTTTAACAAAGTCTTTCCTTTATGACTCAGAATCATCATGATAAATGTCTGTTATTTTACTATTTAATAACTTACCTCTGTCTACTTTTTAGTTTTTCTTTCCTTGATCTCATATCATCGGCTGTCATTTTTTTTCTATTTTGAGTGGATTTCCTTCTAAAATACTTCTCCCCATAACACTAATCATATTTGCTACATCATGTATGCTGTGTTGATAATGAAACAATCACATTTTCTAATATATACACATAAAAGTAAAAATGCATGACAGGAATAAAAATAGAAGATTTAGTGAAATTTTTTATTATTATTTCTTCACTCAGAGGCATTGTTCCATCACTGTGAAATTATAGGGTATATTTGGGAGATGCTGAGATTACCCGCTGTGGGATCCCTGGATAAAGAAGATATTACTGAGTTCTGAAAATATGTTATAAATACAGAACTGAATATAGAAATATATATTTCTACATATGGAAATATAGAACTGAACACACAAGTCTCTTTTATAGTATGCTTTTTATCCTATTAACTTTCTGAAGTAGTTGTGATTCAAAAGCAAATTACACCATGCAGAATTCGTTTTACTTTTAAAGGATTTTGATAATTCTGTTGTTTAAGGCTTTGAGGTGAAGTAATGCGATGAGCATGTCAGGCTTAACAAAGCTACACTACGCTGTTCACATAGTAACAGTTGTTTAGAGATGCATTTTTACTTCTCGGTTTGTTCATGGCTTGAACATCCAAATGAAAAATAAACTGGAATCTTAATGGTAAGTTTATTGTTGAAGTTTATCCAGTTGTGTGGGTGACGTGGATAACACGTCAAGACGATTTATTAGTAATTATTTTGCTAAGAAGCATAATGTTGTGGGGCTATCTGGTGCGCCATTATTGGGAGGGTGATCTTGATAGACTACCCATTAGATTCTTTCAACACTTAGTTCCAAGACTGCCAGTGGTCCTCCAGCTTCTTATTAGATTAAGGCTGTGCTGAGATTCAGGGGCAGCTGGATCATGGGGAAATGTAGCTCCATGCTTATTACTCACAATAAACAATTCAACCTTGAGAAAACTATCCCAAGCCCACCCTAAGATCTCTTAGTGGCGTTTGTGCCATTTATATCACTATTATCTTTTCCCATATAAAACACTTAGAACAGTCCCACCTCAAAAGCTTTAAAAGTATTTTGAAAAGATATTATGAACATCTAAATTATCTTGGCAAAGCGTAAGCTGCTTATCATCACGACACTAGATAACTAGTATTTTTTGTGCAGTATATGTTTTTCATATTCCATATGTCATTTATTCATAAATTTACTTATTCACTCATTCAGTAAATACTGATTCAATAGCTACTTTTGCTATTGCTATGCTACATGTCAAGCTTATAGCCTTAAATGAGACAGAAAATTCACCCGATGCCCTGATTTTCATCTAACCATTCATCCTGTCTTGGTCATGTTCTCTGGAGGTCCTGTGATAGAGCATGTAACTTGTCCAATCTCAATCTCTCTAGGTTACTGTTTGACCAATGACCCTGAAATCATTTTATAAGGTTTGTTAGAAGTTCAGTCCTCTTATATATTAAGTTAAATAGTTTGATTTGACCTCTACATAGAACTATGTGTGGGCCATGCAGAAACTAAATTTTGATCTTATTGATACCGCCACAAATGTACATCTGTTGAATTCAAGGCATTTAAAAAACCTATCAAAACCAATTTTCCTTATTAATAAAATTATGGAGCATGAGAATCTGTTGGAGGGTTGCAAAATGAGAATATATATCATTAAACCAAACAAAAACGGAGTATTGTACCTCGAAAAAAAGAGGTCGAGATTACTTGCTAATTCACTATTATTCTCTTCAGCAAACATTTATGCAGGCCTAATTATGGTAGTGTTATGTGAAGAAAACCTGCAGACATTCATCTTGCCCTCTAGAAATGTATGATTTATCATATAATTAGTATCTATTGAATACAGAAAGGTAAGAACTTGCGTATGTTCATTTGCTTCTGATTTTCTTTTCTGCAGCTTCCCTATATTTACTTACACTATGTTTTTCTAATCCTCATCAACACATTAGCACCTGTTTTTTGATGTTTCTTTGTTTTATTTTAGTCACACTCTTCCCTGTGCTTAGAGTTTAGAAACTTTACTATTAATCTTTCTGGGCATCTGTTCTCCTTTCTTGTATCTATACTCTGAAAATTTCCCCATGTGCCATAATTCAATTTACCTTTCTGGAAAGTAGTGCTAATAATATTTTCCTAGGCCACAGACTGCTGGAATAAAATGAATAAAGATGGTTGTAACAAGATAGGTGGGCCACCTGACTTTGAAATCCCCAAACAGATGTAATATATTGCTCTGCCCAGGGCTACCAGACAGGAACACCCAGGGATTCTGAACATGACCAAGGCTGTAAGCACCTGCTCATTATTATAGGCCAGCATTCTTCACAGATCCTCTTGCCATTTTAATTTTATAAATAATCCACAAAAAGAAGACATAACTGGCTGATGCTATTTAGGACTGCCAGCTCCCCCACTCAGCCTGGTTGAAGGCAAATTTATGGAAGTGGATTTCCTGAAAGTACTTTAAAGAAAAGTAAAAATCACTCAGTGTGTAAATAAAGAAGCACAATAGCTACCACCTGTTGAGTATCTACTATAGCACAGGGTACTATTCCATCTTCTTCTTTATATATATTCTTATTTGATTTTTATACCAGCTCTGCAAGGTGGGTTTATTACCTCTATTAATGGATAGGAGAGTTACAGAGAATTTAAGTAACAAAAGCTAGTGAGTATCTCCAAAGGTTTTGTTCTTCCCACAATATCACACTACCTCCTGAGCTTTAATAAGAATCACAGAATATGTGGGTATATACTTACAAGCAGCTTAGACTTTGAGAAGACCTTGACTTTGAACTAAAAGGATGCATAAGTGATGAAAAAATCCTCCTTTGTAGAAAAAGAACATTCTATGCAGGGAGAGACTTGATTGGTAGTGTGAAAAGATGACTGGGACACTTAATAACAGTCTCTGGACACATGACAAAGAGGCTGATTGGCAGTTGTTCTTTATTATTGACAAGATCAGTGGAGTGGAGGCCGGAGATAGAAGAAGTTACCAATTAAAATATTTGCAAGATGCTAGATAATAATTAAAAGGGGCACTGTAGTAGCCCATTACAGGTAAAATTTAACAATTATCTTATTATTAGCCAATATAGGCATGGAAGTGAGGAGAGTAATTTACTGCATAAATTAAAGTATTATGTTCCAACTATTTCCCAGACTACTGGGAAAATATAATGTTTTCATTGTCATATAAACCTCTACATAGTCCATATGTAGAATACTGTATACAGAGTAGTAAAAGCTAGAACAGTCTGGCCAACCACAGACTGCACGCTCACTTAGTGCAGCATAAATTTTTCTAGATACCTTAACATTACCTGTTAACATTGCCTCTAGTAATGGTTCATATCATTAGAAAAATTGCTGATAGTATTGGATATTCATATTACAGGGCAGGGGGTGATGCAAGCAAGAACACTTTTTAAAGTTTAAAGTGCTATATAAATGCCAAGTAGAATTGTTTGTGTAAGGTTATTAACATATAGCAAAATATGTCCCATCTATAAAATGAAGAAACCAGATTCTGTGATTTCAGGAAAAACCTTCAGTTTCAATGTTCCATAACTTTATGTTCTCATGGGCTGGTCGCCATGCACTGTTGGTCATTGCACAGTCACTACCAGGAAGCAGAGCCATCTTAGTACCTTATGTGGAAGAGCTGAAAGAAGAAGTACAAAGACAGGCTTTTTAGGATGATGAGAATTCCAATGCAAGAATGTGTTCAAATGGAACAAGATAAAATTCTACATGGCTATAAGTCAACAGTTTTAAAGAGAGCTTTTATATGTGTTTTTTGGTTTGTTTATTTTCATGAAACAGTTGAGGCACTCCATTTGGGAACACTAATGGCTGCCCATGGCTACTTCTTTCCAATCTCGGATCATGTCCTCACACTCAAGGATGATGGCACCTTTTACCGGTTCCAAGTAAGTTTAATAAAAATATTCTTTAACAGTAAAAACAAGTCTGCATTTTCATTGTTTTACAAAAATTTTGAAAATTATGACTTATTTTACTTTGACTTAAGCTAGTTAGAATCTAATGATTTGTGAAAGCTAAATTGTGTGATGATTTAAATTATATTTTATATAAAATGTTTGAGAAAAATTCAGAGAGTGACAATGGAATTCACGAAGATGAGAGAGTTCATCTGTAAGTAACATTTATTTGCTAGGAAGGAAGTTGAGAGATTAACTAAATTTGTTACACTCTAGACCCTGCATGATCCAGAGCCATCTACAGTCCAAGCAAATAGTCATGGGAATGCTTGAAGCTCCAGGGTAGAATTTAGCTAATAAATACATATCCTCTGCATGTCTGAGACCTACAAGTCTATGAAGACTGACATGCATGATGCTTTGCGTGCATATACTCATCTGAGACAGGAAGCCACCTTAGATAACTTATAAACTGACAAGAGTCATTCTAAGGTCATTTTTCAAATGAGATACCTATAAAGAATAATCTTTCAGGAAATGATTGTGGACTCTAATTTCAGTTATTGAGCATTCAGTTGACACTTGAGTTTACAGTGGTTTACCTGAAGTGTATTCTACATTTCATTAGACATTATGGTTCATTAGTAACTGACTGGAAGATTCCAGCCTAAAAAAATTAAGGCATATATGCCAGAGTTCAAACTCTAGCTCTAGGTATTTTCAGAGGATTCTCCCCATCGTCCAACTTTTAGACATTGGAGCATTCTTCTCACTAGCCCTGAATGATTAGATGTTCTATATCTAAATAAAGTGACTTGGATGCCTAAGGACTTGCTTGGACTTTGCAGTTGAAAACAGAGGGAATATGTTTTAAAAAATTGTTCTCAAAGATCATTGTCCTCCTAGAAAACTCTCACTGCCACTTCCTTAGGGCACGTCTATCGAAGGCAAATAATCATAGGACTTTCTGCACTGAATAGCTAGTAAATAAAGCAGTCTCCTGAAACTGTGATACTGACCTAAGTATTCAAGCAATTTAAATTAGTTGAATCACTTAATTTTAAAAGGCTTTAAAATAATGAAGCTTTATCCTTTATAGAGTTAAATTTAAAGTAATGGTAGCTTAAAACAGCTTATTATTAAGTTAGAGTAACTTGTGGTCCTAAAGTTAGCATTTTAATAAATAGAAATTATTAGTGATTAGCAAACAAATTATGTATGTGTTACTAACACTTTTTGATTTTTTAAAAGGAGTTACTTTGCTATTGCAGGATTACATTTTCCATAAAATTTTATTTTCTTATACAAGTTTTTCATATGCAGACTCTAAGTAAACATTAGGCCTAAAAATTTCTTACAAATTCTAAGTGAAATGTATTTTTTTAACAAAAATACCAACTTTTATCCATCTTTGCTACGAATATTACAAGTAAAATCATCTGTGTATAATATAATATGTTTATAAGGGAAACATTGAATATAGTCTATCTGTTAACAATTATCTAATTCAAAAATTTCCCTCAAAACAAACTAGCTGAGACATGGCCTAAAATTAGTGGTGATGTCTTGAATTAGTATAATTTACAACCTTTAACTCTGCTGTTGTCATTCCCAGACTGAAGTTAGTAGGCAGACAAGGTGTTCTTTTCTTTTTTGCGGTACGCGGGCCTCTCACTGCGGTGGCCTCTCCCGTCGCGGAGCACAGGCTCCGGACGCGCAGGCTCAGCGGCCATGGCTCACGGGCCTAGCCGCTCCACGGCATGTGGGATCCTCCCGGACCAAGCACGAACCCGTGTCCCCTGCATCAGCAGGCGGACTCTCAACCACTGCGCCACCAGGGAGGCCCCAGACAAGGTTTTATTGTCATGCTCATGGGTCAAAGATGAGCAAAGCTGGGAATGGATCACCCTGCATTCTGCAGAAAAGGAGAGACTGTTTTTAAAGAACTTTACAGCAAAGCAAGGGAATGAGTACAAATGATAAACTAATTACATCACTACTAGGTATAGGCAGAAGATTATCAAGTTCAATATGCCTAAATAGATGACAGATGATAGATAATCTTTTAAATTACATGAATTAATGTTAAATATTAAATGTTAAATATTTTAATGACACATCCACATTCAAAATAGGATAGAAACATATTTGTAAATCTAATAACCATACAATCTAAAAACCAAGGGTTTAAAAACAAAAGAAACCCCAGAAAAATCAGGGATAATTTAATTCCTGCTACAGTGTCTACCAAGGCATTAATTAGTTTATATTTGAACAGCTCTAATAACAGAAAATACATTATTGTTCAAAGTGTTTACTTCCATTTTTGTGTTGGTTCCAAGCAGCATTAAGTTCTTTATTACATTGAATTGAAATTCAACTCCATGGAAGGATTTTAAAAATCATGGGTTAAAATAGGAAACTTGCAATATTGTGTTTACAATTGCTCCAGTGAATGATTGAGATTCTAACCATCATTAGGAATATGAAAAAGCTTTGGGGCATGAGTTTGAGGCAAACAGAAATCTTACTTTAATTTCACTGGTATGCCGCAGTAAATGTGTCTCAATTTTTCAATCATATGATTTTTGTATTTACTGTAAACTTGCAATTGTCTAATTTATCCTCCTTAGCTAACTGAAATTGAGTTCTGACATGATTATCCAGGTCACTTTCATGACTTTCATCACATTAGTATAGGTGCCAAAGATTACTGAGCAATGGCTAGACAGTTTTGGATCTGTTTTATTATGGCTAAAGAAGCAAACTCTGAAAAGCAGAGAAACTCATACATTAAAATGTCCTAAAGCCTAGTTTGACTGTGAAAGTAAATTTTAAAATTCCAACAAACTATAGGAGTTTGTTATTTAAATTTTCTTTTACTATAAATCAAAATATTTTTCCTAGAAAAAATATCTTGCAATATTAGTGAAGAGTGTTGGTTTTGTGCCTTTTCCACATAATATCACAGGATAAAATAGCTTCATTCATTCATTTTTACAGTCAGGAAATTTTCACTAAAGTAAATGATAGAAAAATAAAGAAAAATTATAAGAATGCTATTGAAAACATTCCTTGTGGTTTTGAGAAAAACGTATGTGTCTGACCAGTCTGACTAGAGTATATATTTTTAGAGTTAGATAAACAGGTATGCATACGCATGCGTGCACGTACACACACACACACACACACACACACCCCTCCCAAAATAAAGAAGCAACCCAAAGGGAATAATGCATTCTATGCGAAGTATCTCAAAAGCTAGCAGCCCACATGAAAGGAAGATTTTTAACTACTTTGTTTCTCTATGGTTCTCCTAAAGTAGTGACCCAGTTTTCCTCTCAAACTAGGTTAAGTGGATTCATTTGCCAAGGAGGGGGTGCTGTATAAAGGCTTGATATCCCCCTTTATCTAGTGCTTCAACTTTTTTACCCTCTAAATGTATTCTGTCACTTTGTTCATATATATACAAAATTAGTATTAGTGGCCTTCTTTATGATACTGGAGCAATTCCCAAGAAAGCATAGAGGGTAAATCAAATCCCCTAGGAGTCCTAAACTGTTTGGAAGGGCTCTCTCCCAGAGATTCAAACAGTTCTCCCAATTACCCTTTTCCCCCCTTGAGAGTCCCTCTTCTAGAAGGCAGAATTATCAAACAGGTAATCAGAGATTACCCTAAATATGCTTGTTACACACAGATTGTTAATATAATTGACTAATAAATATAATTAAGCCCACAAGGCTGACATCTGTAGTCACTGTTCCATTGAATCCCAGAGCCATCATCATCCAAGGAAACAGTTTGAAAGAGTAGACTGGTGGTGATGGAGTATCCTCGGGGTCTGGAGCCAAGCATGTCCAGCCATGAGGGCTAGAAAAGCCCTATCAGAAAATATAATATGCTGATGATAATAATTGGGTTTTCTCGATCAGACATTTTCTTTGTAGTTTCATCAGTCAGTTTCCAGAATTTCACAGAATCATGTATCTGTCTATTGTTAAGCAATCAACTAAGATATTAGTTAAAAAAAATCATCTCTGACTTGTGCAGTTTAAAAATTTAGAGTAACAAGTGTCTCTATACAGAAATATTTTTTAAAGTGAGGGGGAAAAGTTGTTTTAATCTAGCTGGATAATGTTGAGAGCTGCATTATGTAATTAATAGAACCAAGCAAATGATTGCCAGATCTTAAGGAAAGATTCTGACGGTTGAACTTTTGGATCTACTGAGGGCAATGCTGAAATACATAAATCATAAAAAACAATTTGCTAAATTTAAACATAGCTCATCATGAGTCTTCCTGAATATAATACTTTGCTTTCAGTCTTTGTGTATTAACACTTTTTATTTGAATAATGCAATCAGTCCTTTTACCTTTTTGTCAGATGACATACAATTGTAGCAAATGTACACTGTCTTAAATACCTGCTGGTGCTGCACCTATTTGGAAGCTGAACAACTTCTTAGCAAAGTAAATGTCAAAGAAAAACCTTACAATGCCTCTCTGAGTACTTTTTCTGGGTAATAAAATATACATTGTTAGCAAAATTCTAGGTAATTGCTGAAGGTAAACACAGCTCATAAACCAGGAACCCCACTAATTCTTTATGTGCCTAACCTAAGTTCCACTTCTTTTCATTCCACAGACACCCTATTTTTGGCCATCAAATTGTTGGGAGCCAGAAAACACAGACTATGGTCAGTGCAATATCTCCTCATTTTATTATTGACAACTAGTGTGTATGGATGAACCCATGCTTGCATTTTATTATTTGTCACTGAGAAAAGAAAAGCACAGTTTTCAGTATGGGACTAATATTTCTAACATTGAATTTATGAATGGCCTTGTTTGGAAGGTCACCAAACCTGGTGGCAGCTTATTCCATGTTATAGTGCCCCCTGTGACTATTAAAAAAAATACTTTCTTCTGAATAGATGAAAGAGCTATAAACAAGCTTAAAAGGATTTTTTTTTTTCTGTACCACCTTGGTCTACTAGAAAGAGTAACAAAGGGGCTCAGAGAGCCAGAGTTTTAGTTCACCTCTCCTATTTAGCTATGATTTGTGGTAAATCCCTTGCCTTTCCCAGACTCCATTTTTCTATTATTTGAGGCATCCTATGATTCTACAAGCAGAAGGTTTTGTTAAACATGAAAGACCAAATGCAAGCAAAAGAAAAGATACAATAGGAAATTTAATCATAGTGAATCAACTTCAGTCAACTTAGAATGAACTCAGTTCAACAACCATGATTTTAGTTAAGCTCTTCAAGGAAATAAGCCCTTAATAAGTGCTCATCTTCTTACATCTTCCTGAAGGCTACAGTTTTCAAAAATAATATTGTATGTATGGTTTTTAAATGTCATTTCTACAAGTATTCATTCAGGATTTGTTCCAATGCAAAGTGTTATAGTAGGTGCTAGGATAACAAGGAGACTCTGACTTTATCTACACTGTTGAGTAACTCATAGGCTAGACGAGAAAAGGGAATTATACAGAAGGAGTTGCTGTGAAGTGCTGAGGGAATATGATAGTGGTATGTGTAAAATATATGGAAGTTTAAAAGAATAAGAGAGTGACTTTGAGGGTTTCTAGAGTGATTTCACAAAAGAACTGAGGGCATCTGAGTTGGATTTTAAAGGAGGGTAGATTTTTCGGGAAACAAGGCAGAGAAGGCATTTGAGGAAGAGTGCCAGCATGTTCAAAGACAGAAACTTCACAGCAATCTGGCTTTTGTTGGCTCCTGGAGAGACGTTTTGTAAGAAAACCATAGGAAATCCCATGGAGTCATCCCTCATTTTTGTCATTTCAGAAAGTTGAATTTCATAATCCATCCAAGGGTGGTCAGGTGCCAACCAAAGATTCAAACTAACATAATTTATGGAAGACAATCTGAAAACCAGAATACTGAACCATTAATAGAGAGAATAGATGATTCCTTTCCAGTAGTGGGAATGTTGATTTTTTTTCATCCAGGGTACACATTCTTCAAAACTGATGCCCTTGGAGAAAGAAGTTAATTAAAACAAACAAACAAACAAAAAAAAACTGCCGATTTGTGGATCTGAGTTGGAGAACTTTGTGATGTATTTTGTCCAACCTGGGATGATACCTGGGAATTATTTCACCAAAGAGTATGAAGTTCTAGTGGAGAAAATACCTGCACACCTGAGAAGGAGCTCATGGAGAAAAACCCAGGTGTTGGAGGCAGACAGACCTGACCACAGATACTGCCACAACGATGTACCACATACTAACTGTGTGACTTGGGCAAGCATGTAACATCTCTGAGCCTCAGTCTGCTCACTTTTCAAGCAGAAATAATAATATTGACTTTCTAAAGTTGTTGAAATAACCCAAATTAATATGCCTAAAAAAACTGGTATTGCTCCTATCATACTTAATAAATCAAAATTGTTTTCGGTCGTCATCGTTATTGCCTGACAGATAAACTGCCTCTGTTCCTTACAGAAAAGCAAATTCTTATTCTTAATGTTCTCTCAGTCCATATTTTGTGTTTTTCATAAATATGTTAGTGTTCCCAATTGCAGTTCATGTTTCAGCACTTCACAGTAGATTAATGTTTCTGTGGTAAGGCCAAGGAAATGGCATGGCTTACACAGAAAATCATTTACAGAACATCCCTCAAAGTCAGTCATCTCAAAATTATTAATGTCATTCAGTTTAACATTAGCTCTTATTGGTGTCCATTTCAAAGGGAATCATCTTCTAAACTTTCTCCCGAAACCTGGAGAGCCTGCAATTTTTAACTAAAAATAAGCATAGTCTTTATTATTCTATTTGTTTCCCCCCCTGAATAAACATACACCTGTTTATGTCTCATTTGCTTGGATTATATACAAGTGAAGAATAAAATAATTATTCAATAAAAAGTTATAGAAAAAATGAGAGGAAGTGAAATGATAATGATCTCAGACACTGTTCCACTCCTACAGGCAATGATGCTTTGTCTTCTATGATTTTTCTTTTTAGGTACAAGTATAGAAGCAATTCAAATTATCCAACTTCGAATTTTATACCACCATTTATTTAAAGAACATTTATAAAGTATGAACACTTGCTTATAAAGAGGATGTTGATACTGTGATGTAGTTGGGTGTGAGGCCCAATAGAAATAATAGTGATTACTTAGGCTGTTTATTCTGAGACAGTTGGGGCAGACAGGAGTTTATTGCTTAAAGCAGGTTTAAAGAATGGTTTCTTATATTCTATTAGTATCTAATGTCTATTTCCATCACCAATTCAAACTTACTAGGAAGCCTCTGCAAAACATAAACCTCTTAGGTCAGTTTATGTGGAGAAACACTTTTCCATGGTTACCTTAGTTTTGTAGAAAAATAGAATATGTTCATCATGTTTAATGACTAAGTCAAGGCAATATGGACTAAAGGGCTATGAAAAAACACAGTACTTTGAAAATCAAGTTGTGTGAGATTTCTGGTATTTTTTCACCCAAGTACAAAATTATTCCAATCCAAGCCAATTAAAATGGAGTCTGGAATGGACTTCCCAGGTGTATTTGCATAAGAATCATCTAGCATAAAAGGATTGCAATGAGGGCTGGAGGCCAAGACATGAGGAAGTTGAAGAGAACTATGATAAGAAGTAGAGACAGTAGTGGTGGTAGCAAACTAAAACAGAAGCGAGAGACAGGAAGTTCGCTGATATCTCTAAGCACACACATTGCACATTGAAGTTCCTACAGATGATCACACATTGACCAATACCTTTCGTCTGGCTCCTTTTGAGGGTTAAATCTCCAATGTTCATAAAGGACTTGAACCCCAAGAAATCAAAATTTCCAATAAAGACAGGAGCTGACCCTATACTTGTATGGCTCACGTCACTCACTTTACCCAAATCCTAGCCCTGTTGGAGCATATCTTTATTGAATACTTTTATATTTTGTTCATTGTAGATTTTTTTGCAGTTTTATTTTTTCATATATTACATTAAAGTATTATTTTTCTTGATTAGTGAGTTTTTTGGCACTCCCTTGACTTTCGCCCCCTAGGCAAGTGCCATACTCATCTCATCCTAGGGCCAACTGAGACCAACATATGACAATTGCAGAAAGGCAGAGGAGTTCTCAACATAAGGACCTTTTAACAGTGAAAATTGTCCGGAACTTGCATTATCTTGTAGGATGATGGTTGTGCCTCAGAAAACATTCAGCCAAAGGCCTGTATTTTCTCCAGGATGTTGTGAGGTCTTTCAGGCCTAGGGAGAGAGACTCCACTTACTGACCCTAAGAACTAGACATCACTAAGTTCCACCTGTGAAAACCATGCTGAAATAATATTAGAGTTCTGGTTGGCCAATCATAGCAATTGTATGCTGACATTAAATAATCACAGCAGCTTTGAGATAAATAGTAATTTTTTCCTTCAGGGACAGATTTTAAGTTGGTTAGTTAACATCGGTATAAAGATTGCTATAACCAAATACTGCATTTTGGGGATGGATGACAAGGAATTTATGATTAATTAGAGAGATTGAATACACAATAAATCGGTGAACTTTAAAATAAATGCATGAGCAAAATCAAATTAATAGCATATATAACTTCATGTCTGTGTCTTAAATCTTAGTTGACAAAATACCAATGCCTTAAATCTTTGTATATTAATAATTCCATGATATATAATATTGAAAAACTTAGAATTCAAGATTTGGGGGAAAATAGAAGAACTTCACTTTTCTAAAAATTAGTTTGTTTCTTGACCTAAGACACTGAAATGCTTTCCAAAATATTCATCCCGTTAATAAAATTGTGTGGTGGAGTGCGGTTCCTGCTTCATTCTCTTTGGCACTTAAGTTTTAAGTTGTTTGTTTCATAAGACCTTTAATAGAGCCTCTACAGTTCTATGTAATAGTCCTACATAGAACACCTAAAACCTTTGCCGTTCACTTTTGATGACTCTGTCCCTGCTATGTCTATTTTTGAAGTACATGTTAGTGGTTCCTAAAACCATGTTTTAGAGAAGAATTTTTTAAATTTCTATTTTTGGTACAGTTTTAAGTATACAAAAAATTGAACAGACAGTAGGAGAATTCCCCTAAACCACCTCAATACCACCCACATTCTTTCCTATTATTAATATGTCACATTAGTGTAGTAAATTTGCTACAATTGATGATCCAATATTGAAACATTATTATTAACTAAAGTTCATAGTTTACATGAGAGTTCACTCTTTGTATTGTGCATTCTGTGGGTTTTGACAAATGTATAATGACATGTATCTACCATTGCCCTAAAATTTCCCAGCGTTTTACCTGTTCATCTCTTCCTCTCTCCTCCTGAACCCCTGTCAACCACTGCTATTTTTACTATATCCTTAGCTTTCCCTTTTTCAGAATGTTATTTAGTTGGAATCACACAGAATGGAGGCTTTTCAGATTAGCTTTATTCACTTTAGTTCCTTCTGAGTCTTTGAATGAAGTTGAAGAACATCTTGGATGTCCATTTGTTCCAGCATCATTTGTTGAAAGCACTATCCTTTCTCCATTGAATTGCCTTTGATCCTTTGTCAAATATTGGTTGACTATATTTATGTGGGGCTATTTCTATTCTGTTCCATTGATCTATTTGTTCTTTCTCTAATACAGCACTTTCCTGATTACTATAGATTTATACTGTGTCTTGAAATTGGATACTGTCAGTCCTCTAAATTTGTACTTCTCCTTCAGTATTATGTTATATATTCTGGGTATTTTGCTTTCCAAAAACTGTAGGATCAGTTTTTCAATACCCACAAAATAACCTGCTGGAATTTGGGATTGCAGGTCAAATTAGAAATAAGTGATATCTTGACAATATTGAGTCTTCCTATCCATGAACATGGATTATCTTTCCATTTATTTCTTCTTTGATATTTTTCATCAGAATTTGGACTTTTAATAAAGCTCTAGTACTCATTTTGTTAAATTTATACCTAAGTACTTTTTCTTTTTATTTAGCACACTATTTACAGTTGTGTGCTAATGTAAATGGCATCATATTTTTTATTTCAAATTCCAATTACTCATTACTGATTTATAGAAAAGCAAATTTTATAACATTAACTTGCTATAATCACTTTTTAGTTCTAAGAGTTTTTTAGTTGTTTCTTTGGATTTTCTATACAGACAAGTATCTGTCATCTGTGAACAAAGATAGTTTTCTATTTTCCTTTTCAAACTATATACTTTTAATTCCTTTTTTCTTATGGCATTAGCTAGAATGTCTGGTAAGATGTTGAATAGGAGTGGTGCAAGGGGACATCCTTGCTTTGTTCCTCACCTTAACAGTAATGCATCTAGTTTCTAACCATTTATTATCATGTTAGCTCTAGGTTTTTTGTAGATGTTCTTTATCAAGTTGAGGAAGTTTCCTGTCCAATCCTAGTTTTTCAAGAGTTTTATTTACTTATGTGTTTTTGTTTGTTTATAATCAGTACTATATTTCATCAAATACTTTCTTTGCATTTATTGACATGATCATATGGTTTTTCTTCTTTATTCTGTTGATATGACGGGTTACCTTAATTGACTTTTAGTCAGCCAGTCTTTCATAACAAGAATAAATCTCACTTGGCTATGATGTATAATTCTTTTTATACGTTGTTGGATGTGATTTGCTAATATTTTATTGGGGATCTTTTAAAAATTGAAGTATAGATGTTTTACAGTGTTTTCATGTGTACAGCAAAGTGATTCAGTTACATACACATAAATATATACACATATATTCTTTTTCAGATTCTTTTCCATATTAGGTTATTACAAGATATTGAATGTGGTTCCCAGTACTATACAGTAACACTTGTTGTTTTTCTGTTTTATATATAGTAATGTGCATCTGTTAATCCGCAATTCCTAATTTATCCTCCCCCATTGGAGATCTTTGCATTTATGTTCATGAGAACATTGATATGTAGTTTTCCATTCTTTTTTTTTTTTTCGGTACACAGGCCTCTCACTGTTGTGGCTTCTCCCGTTGCGGAGCACAGGCTCCGGACGCACAGGCTCAGCGGCCATGGCTCACAGGCCTAGCCACTCCGCGGTATCTGGGATCTTCCCAGACCAGGGCACGAACCCGTGTCCCCTGCATCGGCAGGCAGACTCTCAACCACTGCGCCACCAGGGAAGCCCTGTAGTTTTCCATTCTTGTAATGCCTTTTTAGGTTTTGGTATTAGGATAATACTGGCCTCAAAGAGTAAGTTAGGAAGTATTCCTTCTCCTTCTGTTTTCTGGGAGCAATTGTGGAGAATTGGTATTATTTCTTCCATTTTAATGTTTGGTAGAATTCACCAATGAAACCATATTAGCTTTGTGCTTTCTGTTTTGGTAGGTTATCAATTACTGATTAAATTTCTTTAACTGATGTAAGCCTATTCATATTATCTTTTTCTCCTTGTGTCAGTATTGGTAGATTTTGTCTTTCAAAAAATTGGTCTGTTTTATCTAGGTTTATCTGTTTATCAAACCTGTGAGCTAGAGTTGTTTATAATATCCCTTTATTATCTTTTTTAAATCAATGGAATCAGTAGTGAGCGCCCCTCTTTTATTTCTTATGTCAGTAATTTGTGTCTTATCTTGTTTCTTTTAGTTTGGCTAGAGGTTTATTAATATTGATCTCTTCAAAGAACCAGCTTTTGGTTTTGTTGAATTACTTTATTGGTTTCCTGTTTTCAAGTTCATGACTTCTTTCTTTTTTTTTTAGTTCATTGATTTCCGCTCTAAAATTTTAGTATTTCTTTTCTTCAGCTTACCTTGGATTTAATATTTTCTTTTCCTTTTTTTGTTTCCTATGCTGGAAGCTTAGGTTATTGATTTTAGATCTCTATTCTTTTCTAATATATGTATTCAATGCTATAAGTTTCCCTCTAAGCACAGCTTTCACTGCATCACATATTTTGATTAAGTTGTATTTTTATTTTCATTTAGTCAAAAATATTTTTCAATTTCTCTTGGGATTTCTTTGACTATATGTTATTTACAAGTGTGTTGTTTAATAACAGGCATTTGAGGGCTTTCTAGCTGTGTTTCTGTTATTAATTTCTGGCTTAATTCCATTGATGTCTGAGAGTACACTTCGTATAATTTCTACTTTTAATAATTTGTTAAAGTGTGTTTTATGGCCTAGAATGTGGTCCATTTTGGTGCATTACCTGGGAACTTGTATATTCAGCTTTTGTTGGATGAAGTATTTTATAAATTTCAATTAGATCCAGTTGATTGATGGTGCTATTCTGTTCAACTATGTCTTCACTGATTTTTCTGCCCAGTGGATCTGTCAACTACAGATAGATGTGTGTTGAAGTCTTCAGTTATAATACTTGTCTATTTTTCCTTAAGTCTCTCAGTTTTTGCCTCCAGTATTTTAATGCTCTATTGTTAAGAGCATAAACATTAAGGATTTTTATGTCTTCATGAGAATTAACTCCTTTATCATGTAATGCCCCTATTTATTCCTAATAACTTTTTTCTGCAGTCTACTTTGTCTGAAATTAATTTATCTACACTTGTTTTCTCTTTATTAGTGTTAACATGGCATGTCTTTCCTCCCCTTTATTTGTAATCTATCTGTGTCTTTATATTTAAAGTGGGTTTATTATAGACAGCACATAATTAGATCCAGTTTTTAGTACACTCTGACAATCTTTGTCTTTTAATTATTATATTTAGACCATTCCCACTAGAAGTGATTATTAGTATTGTTGGATTAACATAGATCATATTTGTAACTGTTTTCTATTCATTTCCCTTTTTCTTTGTCTTGCTTTATTTTTCTTTTTTCTTCCATCCTTTTTCTGCCTTCCCTGATTTTAATTGAGCATTTTATATGATTCAGTTTTCTCTCATATCTAAGTATATCAATTATACTTTTTAAATTTTTAAGATTGCCCTAGAGTTTTAAATGAAAATTTGATGTAATTCTTAGCCTTTGTCCTCTATATGTAAGGTGTTCCCTCCTACTCCCACCCCAGCTTTGTTCAAGGTTTTCACTTTGTCTTTGGTTTTCTGCATTTAGAATATGATATATATAGGTATAGTGTTTTTGGTATTAATCATGCCTGGTGTTATATATGAGTTTCCTGGATCTGTGGTTTTAATGTCTATTGGTTTCCTAGGGCTGTCATAACAAAATACCACTGACTACATGGCTTAAACAACAACAAAATTTTTTTTTCTCACAGTTCTGGAAGAATTGTTGGTTTTTATTTTGCTCAGCAGTAACAATTTCCAAGCTACTTATAGGATGGACCAACCGAGAGCATTTTTTTAAGGGAATTCCTTTATTTTTATATTTTATTTATTTATTTTTGGCTGTGTTGGGTCTTCGTTTCTGTGCAAGGACTTTCTCTAGTTGCGGCAAGCGGGGGCCCCTCTTCATCGCGGTGCACGGGCCTCTCACTATCATGGCCTCTCCTGTTGCAGAGCACAGGCTCCAGACGTGCAGGCTTAGTAATTGTGGCTCACGGGCCTTGTTGCTTCGCGGCATGTGGGATCTTCCCAGGCCAGGGCTCGAACCCGTGTCCCCTGCATTGGCAGGCAGATTCTCAACCACTGCGCCACCAGGGAAGCCCCCAGAGAGCATATTTTTATAGGGGGAAAAATGAACTGATCATGACCAAGCTTGTTGTTTTTGTTTACTTTGTATCTGCTTTTCTTTAATTTTTTTTTTTTCTTCAGTATTGAATCCTGGGATGGTCTCTGAGCCAACATCTAAGAGAAATGGAAAACATAAAGTCGCTTCTTTCTGCTCTATGTGTTCTCCCTTCCCACTGGGCTTTGGAGAGTATCTGAAAAGCAACCATTAGTGTCTTTTGAGGTTGTTGTTTTCCCCTTGATTTCCCTGTAGGCAGCTTTGGAGCTGCTCTAGAATGGAAAGGGAGAGAAACGTGGCACTCTCGATTGGAAAAGCATGATATAAGGGCAGATAAACAAGATAAAAGTGTGTTTAAGCAGAATTCTAGTAAGCCTTTCATATTCTTAAATTTTATATATGTTCTACTATAAACCTGTAAAGAACATAATTTACATGTTACGTTCCAACATTTTTTCCCAAAAGCTATCATGATCAGTGGTCATTTCTAAATTGATGTGCCTGGATCAAAATCAGAGGTGGATTCAGAAAGAAGAATAAAATGTCACATCTTACCAGAAATGTCCCATCATGATTCAAAATTACAGATTATCTGGAATAGTTAAAAGTTTAAACCACAAAATGAAAATCTTCACTGATCCAGCCACTTTGCAGTAATCTAATTTGTGGAAATGATGGACTCCCATACATCTCTCTTAATAAAAATGAAAATCTATATTTAATATTTTATTACTGTAGTTATAAAGGGTAGTATTGGTAATATAATCTATTTTATAAACTAAATATTCACCATGAACTAGTTTTAGCAAAAACAACAACAAATTACGTCTTAAAAACAAAATACATTTCTCAATAAACAGAACTACTTTATTGTTTAAGACTTTTTAATTTTAGAGCTAAAGCATTTATGACATCTTAAAAATACAAATATCGGCACAAATTGTTCTCCTTTATAAAATGTCCCAAGTTTTCGTCATTTCAAGACACAAAACATACTGATAAAAATGTTATTGAATGAATTGGGTCCTGCTTACAAAATCAATTACATACTTATAAATGTCAGGAGAAAGGAAAGTTGCCTTTAATGAGAGTGCCAGCAATCTGGGGAGATGTTGGACTCAGCACTCCCCAAAAACCACCTCCAAAAATTCTGCTCAGCCATAAACACTCTTAAAGGCAAACAGAGAAGTAATCTCAGGTAATTATTGAGATGGGGGTCAGAATCATTGCAGTCCCCCACTGTGTGCAGGCTTGTGGACTCCTCATGATCTTCCTCTAGATGTTATCTTTTCACACAATTTGGTCACAGAGTTAGATCAGATGATTACTGAAAGGGAAGCAGGGAAGAGATATGGTCATCTGTTAATTATGTATTCTTCACTTCTACTTCTTTGATCTATGGAACTGACAAGTTAGGCAAGGTATTGTGTGATTAAAGTTGCAGGACACAAAATTAATACACAGAAATCTGTTTCACTTCTATACACTAACAACAAAAGATCAGAAAGAGAAATTAAAGAAACAATCCCATTTACCATCACATCAAATAAATAAATTAATTAAATAAATACCTAGAAATAAACCTAACTAAGGAAGCAAAAGACCTATAGTCAGAAAACTATAACATACTGATGAAAGAAATCAAAAACGACATAAACAGATGGAGAGATATACCATGTTCTTTGATTGGGAGAATCAATATTGTCAAAATGACTATACTACCCAAAGTAATATACAGATTCAACGCAATCTCTATCAAATTACCAATAGCATTTTTCACAGAATTAGAACAAAAGAATTTACAACTTGTATGGAAACACAGAAGACACCAAATAGCCAAGGCAATCTTGAAAAAGAAAAAAATGACTTGGAGGGGTCAGGATCCCTGACTTCCATCGATACTACAAAGCTACAGTCATTAAAACAGTATGGTACTGGCACAAAACACATATAGATCAATGGAACAAGATAGAAAATTCAGAGATAAACCCACACACTTATGGTCACCTAATCTATGACAAAGGAGGCAAGAATGTACAATGGAGAAAACACAGCCTCTTCAATAAGTGGTGCTGGAGAAACTGAACAGCTACATGTAAAAGAATGAAATTAGAACACTCCCTAACCCCAGAAACAAAAATAAACTCAAAATGGATTAAAGACCTAAATGTAACATCGGATGCTATAAAACTCTTAGAGGAAAACATAGGCTCTCTGACATAAATCGCATCAAGAACCTTTTTGATCCACCTCTGAGCATAATGAAAATAAATAAATAAATAAACAAATGGGACCTAATTAATCTTAAAAATTTTTGCACAGCAAAGGAAACCAGCAACAAAATGAAAAGAAGACCTACAGAATGGGAGAAAATATTTGCAAACAAAGCAACCAACAAGGGATTAATCTCCAAAATATACACATAGTTCATGCAGCTCAATATCAAAAGAAACAAACAACCCAATCAAAAAATGGGCAGAAGATCTAAATAGACATTCTCCAAAGAAGACATACAGATGGCCAAGTGTCACATGAAAATATGCTCAACATCACTAATTATTAGAGAAATCACCTCACACTGGTCAGAATGGCCATCATCAAAAAATCTCCAAGCAATAAATGCTGGAGAGGGCATGGAGAAAAGGGAACCCTCCTATACTGTTTGTGGGAATGTAGATTGGTACAGCCACTATGAAGAACAGTATGGAGATTCCTTAAAAAACTAAAAATAGAGAGGCCATATGATCCTGCAATCCCACTTCTGGGCATGTATCTGGAGAAAACCATATTTGAAAGGATACATGCACCCCAATGTTCATTGCAGTACTATTTACAACAGCCAGGACATGGAAGCAACCTAAATGGCCATCAAAAGAGGAATGGATAAAGAATATGTGATACGTATATACAATGGAATATTACTCAGCCATTAAAATGAATGAAATAATGTCATTCACAGCAACATAGATGGATGGACCTAGAGATGATCATACTAAGTGAAGTAAGTCAGACAGAGAAAGACAAATGTCATATGGTATCACTTGTATGTGGAATCTAAAGAAATGGTACAAATGAACCTATTTATAAAACAGAAGTTTAGTCACAGATGTAGAAAAGAAAATTTTACTAGGGGAAAGGGGAAGGAGAGATAAATTGGGAGATTGTTGTTGACATATACACACTACTATATATAGAATAAATAAATAATTAAGTACCTACTGAATAGCACAGGGAACTATATTCAATACTCTGTAATGACCTATATGGGAATAGAACCTAAAAAAAGAGTGGATATATGTGTATGTATAACTGACTCACTTTGCCATACAGCAGAAACTAACACACTGTTAATCAACTATATTCCAATTAAAAAAAAAAAAGATTTGAAAGGTGTGCTTGTGCCAGAGATGAGTAGAGCATGGGGGTGCCTGGTTTAAAAGTTAATTAAAATATAGCTTTCCTAAAGTGACAAGAAAAGAGGCTTCCTCCTGAGGGCAGTTTTCTGCAAGAGCTGCTTACAAAAGGAATAAACCATTAAATGGCTTGGTTTTTACCTGACTTATGCAAAGATTAAGACACCTTATTTACTCTCTTTCACGAATATTATATGCTTTTACATATGCATATGAATATTGCACACACATTTATTTATTTAAGATAAATAGATCATCTCTAATAGTTAAATAGTTCCAGTATCCATAGTTATGTGTGATTGATTGAAGCAGTGCTTTCTTCAAATGCCATTTGTAAATACATATTAATAATGCTGTTTGGTTTGGGAGTTTGCTAACATCATTCTATGGACTTTACACATAAACTTAGAATTTTTAGTTAAGGATGATACATATTTTAGTGAGTTAGAAAATATAATATTACAATGCTTTAGTTATGACTTGTTACATCCCTCTCTAAATTTGAACTTTTTTTTTTAACATCTTCATTGGAGTATAATTGCTTTACAATGTTGTGTTAGTTTCTGCTTTATAACAAAGTGAATCAGCTATACATATATACCCATATCTCCTCCTTGCGTCTCCCTCCCACTCTCCCTATCCCACCCCTCTAGGTGGTCACAAAGCACAGAGCTGATCTCCCCATGCGATACAGCTGCTTCCCACTAGCTATCTATTTTACATTTGGTTGTGTATATATGTCAATGCTACTCTCTCACTTCGTCGCAGCTTACCCTTTCCCC
>NW_020174554.1:96260-105299 GCF_003031525.2 Neophocaena asiaeorientalis asiaeorientalis
GCTGTATCAATTTACATTCCCACCAACAGTGCAAGAGAGCTCCCTTTTCTCCACACCCTCTCCAGCATTTATTGTTTGTAGATTTTTTGATGATCGCCATTCTGACAGGTATGAGGTGATACCTCATTGTAGTTTTGATTTGCATTTCTCTAATGATTAGTGATGTTGAGCATCCTTTCATGTGTTTGTTGGCAATCTGTATATCTTCTTTGGAGAAATGTCTATTTAGATCTTCTGCTAACTTTTGGATTGGGTTGTTTGTTTTTTGATATTGAGCTGCATGAGCTGCTTGTATATTTTGGAGATTAATCCTTTGTCAGTTGCTTCTTTTGCAAATATTTCTCCCATTCTGAAGGTTGTCTTTTTGTATTGTTTATGGTTTCCTTTGCTGTGCAAAAGCCTTGAAGTTTCATTAGGTCCCATTTGTTTATTTTTGTTTTTATTTCCATATCTCTAGGAGATGGATCAAAAAGGATCTTGCTGTGTTTTATGTCAGAGTGTTCTTCCTATGTTTTCCTCTAAGAGTTTTATAGTGTCTGGTCTTACATTTAGGTCTTTAATCCATTTTGAGTTTATTTTTGTGTATGGTGTTAGGAAGTGTTCTAATTTCATTCTTTTACATGTAGCTGTCCAGTTTTCCCAGCACCACTTATTGAAGAGGCTGTCTTTTCTCCATTGTATATTCTTGCCTCCTTTATCAAAGATAAGGTGACCATATGTTTGTGGGTTTATCTCTGGGCTTTCTATCCTGCACAAACATTTAAATGTATTGTGTGTGTCGACTGAAATAAAAAACACACAATGTAAGAGCAGTGAGTTTCAGTTTTATCCAGGGACCTTACTGAGGACTAGAGCCCAGGAGACAGCCTCTCAGATAGCTCTGAGAAACTACTCTGAGGTAGGGGAGGAGCCAGTATATATATGAATTTCTGGCTGGGAAATGCATGTAGTCAAGCATAAAATGATTACTGCTAATCACAAAGAGCAGATATCTCAAGCTAATTATTTTAGTGCTTTTCTATGTATAGGAAGATGCAAGAATCTGGGGTCATTGAAATTCTTCCTTAAACATGCATCTTAACCATCCAGGAGCCTGTATGTTCCAAGCACAGAATGCTTCATCCTCTTTTTCCATCTTGAATTCCCCTCAGGGCACACTGTCTGTGGGCAACTGCAGTGGGCTGCCACTTAACCCTTTGTGTAAGGGGATAATGAATGACACTCTTTGTTCTTTTTGTTTACAAATGTATACTTGCATCATGCCTACATAAAATACACATATAGTTATCCAGATGGAAAATTAAAATAAGTCCTAAACATAGTATCTATAAAATAAAATTAAGGCTATATTAATATTTTTGAAATACCAGCCTAGTTTATAACCTCAATCTCTAGAAATGCTGTCTGTTGTACTGAAAATAACTGCAGTTAACCAAGCCACCAGCTTGGAAGTATCATGTCGCTTATCTCTCCAAGTGGTGAAACAAGCCTATTGAGAAGATTCATACCTAATGATTTGTGCTACTTATTGGCTTCTGGTTTGGCTCCATCCTTACATTTCCTTATGAGTCTTTTCTTCCTGTCAGCTACCAATAATGATATGAGAAAAGAGAAACATATTTGACATATTTGATATTTTATAGCAAAAGATATTCAATTCTTAACTGCCTAATGTCAGCATTGTTATTTTGTATCTTTACATTATTATTTATTCATATATTAAGCAGGGAAAAGTTTTCCATTAACTGTGCTATGTATGATATACATATGTAAAGATATTGTGTTCATGTTTGTGTATGTGTATTGGAGGTGGATGAGGGATGATTTTTTTGTATGGAAAGACCAATTTTGGAAGGATTGAAATACATTACAATTTTAAATAAGCAAAATCAGCAACATGCTTCCCAACAAGGAACTAATTCTGTGTCTTTGCAAGTCACGGGAATGGAATTTTTAGGACCTGCTATCTCTCAAGTGCTTTATATTTCACTGTTTCTTGAAATGTGGCCCTGATTTGTCTGCATCAGCTCTGATGATTTTAAAATGCAGATTCCTGGTCTCTTTCCTGACCAATTGAATCTGAGACTTCAACCTGAGAATTAGCATTATTAATTAACTCTTCCAGATGTACACTATAGTTTGAAAAACAGGCAGTCATTATTTATTTAGTTTACCAAGTCTGATTAACTTGATATTTGTATTTCTGGTGTCTCTACATTTTCTCTCATTTTGAATGATCATTCCTGTTTGTTCAACTACATTTTAAATAATGGTATATCAGAAATTTGAATAACACTTAACAGCTTATATTATAACTTTACATACATTATTTGCTTTAATCCCTCTCAGGAAGTCTTCAGAGTATTATTAGCCATACTCTACAGATGAAAAAAAACAAAACAAAACAAACAAAAAAACAAAACCAAGAAAAAACAAAGGACTAGAGAGGTAAAGAATCTACCCTGCTGCTAAAAACGACAGAGCCAGGATTGGAACTCAGGACTTCTGACTGAGTTTTATGCTATTCCCATTCTACTATACTTGCCTTTCTTTCATGGTCCACTGGGCATGGGTGTTTCTCAGTTATGCCATACCATGGTGGCATTTATAAGACATAGCTAGCTGGGTGTTTAGCTACATGTGGCCAGCTGCCTATGCAATGATATTATAGTTAAAGGCATTGTTATGCACAAGATAATTCAGGAAGGACCTGCACAATGAGTCAAATAGAGGACCCAGGTTGAAACCTAGATTATATCAACATTTACAGACAAATTACCAGAAGAGGAACCAGCAAAAGAGAATGAGTAAGAGATGTGGAGATCAGATTTCAGTGAAGGGATGGGAAGTTAGGAAACAAAGGCAGTAATAAGCTGATAAGCTCGGACTGTTTTCTCAACTATTTGACAATGAAGTGAGAAGATAGAAAAGGATGGATGGGTGGATGGATGAATGAATGAATGGGATAGAGAGAAAAAAATGGAAAAAGCAAGCTTGCTCAGTAGATGGAAATGATGATGCAGGGTTAGTGGTATGTCGTTCAATATGGAAGAAAGATGGATTTATTTGGAAAATAAAGGGACGTTTTAATGAAGGGATAGAGACTAGAAAAAGTAGGATGAACAATGCATCTTCTACAGATATTTGCCCAGGATACAGTAAGAAAGAGCAGAAGATTCCTAATTCAGTCCAGAATCTAGCACTTCTTTCTCTCTCTAGTGTGCTGATTCCTAACAGGCAATACCCTTTGGAATAATAATTTCCCATCCATCCGTGCTATCATTTAGAACTGAATTTCAAACTGATTATGGCACATTTTAGTAGGGTAAAAGACTCTGTGGCTCCATTATCTTACCCTAAGTAAGTTTTAGGTAGAAAAAAAAACCTCAATAACAATAAAGTGGCACTGTATAGGAAAAACTGTGGAATAGATATGTTTGTTTCAAACAAAGGAATATGGATAACTCATATGTGAACTGTAATGTATGCATGTTTTTTGTGAAATTATTGGAAACCTATTGTCTTGGAATGCCATTGATGTAAATATGCATCATGACACACCGTGGGATTAACTAAATAATTTATAGCAATCTGAATAGTGGTGATAATATAAAATAAACATTAATTTTCAATTTAAAGTCACTGAAAATTATGACCAACTCAGAACAACACTGCAGATGCTATAATATCCTCTTCAAAAATTACTGGAATCCCAATGATCCATGGATACATGTGTTCAAAACTTTGTGACATTGCCAAGTGTCATGTGACAGTAAGACTTCCCAGGAAAATCTTAATTAGAGACCACAGTAAATTCTATTAACGGGCCAATTTTAGTTTATGAATTTCAAATTTTAGTGTAACCTTTTTGGTTGTCATATCCTGATGCAGACTGAAGGAAACACTTGCAGCATTGGGTCATTTCACAGCCCTTCAGAAAGAGCCTTAGAGCAGTGGGCTGTGGGCCTAGTTCTGAGAATCATGGATTTGGGGATTTGTTTGGATTAACAAGCTCTCCCAGTACCAATTCCTTGGATATACCAAGTACGCCTTCTAGCTTTGTTGTGAATTAATTGAATCACATAATCAGGTGCCTTTCTTCAAGTGACAATACAGTAGAAGTACTTAGAAAACTGTAGTTGTGGTTATTCACTTGTTATTTGGTTATTGTCATTACAATTTTGTAATTACAATTTTGTAATTACAATTTCATGTATTAAAAATTGTAACTGTGGTTTATTTGGGACCTGGATCAGGATAGAAATATTCTGGCTTAGGTGGAACTTTTTTTTTTACCTGGTGGGGTTGGAATAAAAAGGGTGTAAGGGGCTTTGACAGTATCAGTGTACAACCAAAACTTCCCATTTTGCTTAGGCTTAATAATTACAGGAAGCACATTATTTCATTTAAAGTTTTACTAAAGAAAAATAGTTAATCATGGTAACCATGAGAAAAAAAAAACACATTCACACTCCTTATGGAGACTTTTTTGAAGATCAAAGAATGGAAGGGAAAATTTAAAAATAACAAAGATCATTGGTGAGATCATTTATAATTTAAGTAAATACTAATAGGCAATGCATTTTACAAACTAGCAATACTATTTCATGAAGACGCAGTTTTCTCAAGTCTAGCAATTAAAGCGGCATTATTTTTTCATTGTTTTAATATAGAGTGGCTGGGGGCGTGCAGACTACTGTTCACTCAGTTTTTGGCCCTTGAAATTTTCTCAGCCTGGGAAGTTAGAGGTAGAACCTTCACATCCTGGATGGTAAATATTCTATATCCTATGACTCTCTGGTTAGGTAACAGAAATTTTTGTGGCATAAAGCTGAAATAAGACTACTTCTAAATCCAAGTGATTTTCAAAAAATAATTTGTTTTCTTTAATTAAAACCTGCTTAAAGGGAAATTTGCATATCTGATTTCATATTTTCCTTGAGCAAGGAGAGGGTAGGGGGACTTAATATTTTGTTTCTACATTCTCTTAATAGAAGGGAGATTTAGATTGTTTTAAATCACACTAGAAAAAGGTCCTCATAGGAACCATGGAGAAAGTGAAGCAAGAGAGTAAACTTGAGCACCTGGCTAGGTTCTGAATTTTCTGTTGGCATAGCAATTGCATGCAACGCTACAACTCTTCTTGCCTCAGAATGTCAATGTCAGGATTAAAACATGACTTTCCCCAGTAATGGAATTTCAGAGCTGCAGGGAACCTGAGATCATCCAATTCGACCATCTCAGCTAAAGAGGAGGCAGCTGAGTTCCAGAGAGTGATAGGATTTGCCAAGCCAAGGTCACAAGTTATTGGCCAAGTTTAGAACACACTAAAGGTTAGATAAGTAGAAGACTGCTGAATTCTTACTTAGCAGAGCATTCAATAAAGACTTTCAATAGCTTATTGAATAGTTGCTACTTTTCTCAGGCTATTAAGGACATATACCAAATGTGCTATGCCTTTGCATTTCTATCATTGTTATGGAACAAATTCTGGCAAGATAAGTTTTCTGTGACTGACCTGGGCTATGCTTTCATGCTAAGTTTGAGGTGTCAGGTTCTTGTTAAGTTTCTCTGCAAGCCTAGAAATATTATCCTAAGACTGCCCAGTCTCCTACTGTTGCTTCCTGGTTTCTTTGTAAATTGTTGGCCAGCTTCCAGCTATTATAATAAAAGTAACAGTGATAACACACTGTACTCCCAGATTACCGTGCTATTTGTCAAGTTCTTATACTATTCATCAGTCTGATTTCCTGGAGGGAGAGGCAAAGGGCAAGAACTGCAAAGCCATCTTAAACATATTTCCGTTTTAGATATAGTTTACCAGCTGGGGAAAAACCATATCTCTGCTTAATTTATAGGAACTAGAATTCTTCTGCCCAGCTGACTGACTATTCAATTCAAACCACCAAATGAAATACCTTGGAGTTAAAATGTGTCAAGTGTGACTTCACAAAATGGAATCACTGGGACATGACTTAGCAATTGCTGAGTGCTTTTTGAAGGTTAAATCCTGTCCAAAGGCGGTGCAGTACCCTGAGAGGACTTTTAATGATATACCTGGCAGCCTGTCTAGGGCACAGTTACATGAGAAGTTATCAAAGTGAATAGTTCCACAGCCTCTTTCCAAAGTGACTGGCACAGCCTTGGGTGAACTTTATAAAAATTTGCTTAGAGATCCTGGTCTCCATCTAGCATTTCTATGCCTTAGGCCACTGTAGTTAACATAGACATAGATGACTTCCCTACTGAAATCTGTGTCACAATATGAGTAACCAGAGCATACTGTCTGGTTACTAAGTGTCAGATGGCCCAAGAACACTCTGACTCACCTACTTATAATTTGTATGGCCCTGGGAGTGGACTTAGACTCTTTGGGTTTCACTGTTAGCATCAGTACCTCCTTTCTGAGACAGTTGACTTAAGGGTCTGAATAAGATAATATATGTAAATGCCTTAAGATAGAGCAAGGCTCATGGAAGCATGATTAGATGACATTTCCTTTTCCTTAAGGAGGAGACAGAAGTCCACAGCTTTAATTATTTTCATATTTATAGTTCTTGGCTTTTATTCCAGAGATGTCCTAAAGGAATTCTGTCTCCTTAAAACTAGACCTTCAAGGTAAGTATTTGAAGATTTTAAAAGTCCAAGTGTTCAATTACCATAGCAGATCTCCCTATTTTAAATAGAAGTATAGTTGATTTACAGTGTTTCATGTGTATGGCAAAGTGATTCAAATATATATATATATATATATATATATATATATATATATATATATATATATATATATATATTCTTTTTCACATTCTTTTCCATTATAGGTTATTACAAGATATTGAATATAGTTACATGTGCTATACAGTAGGTTCTTGTTGTTTACCTATTTTACATATAGTAGTGTGTATCTTTTAATCTCAAATCCCTAATTTATCTACCCCCTCCTTTCCCCTTTGGTAACCATAAGTTGTTATCTATGTCGGTGAGTCTGTTTCTGTTTTGTAAATAAGTTCATTTGCATCATTTTTTTAGATTCCACATATAAGTGATATCATATGATATTTGTCTTTCTCTGTCTGACTTACTTCACTTAGTATGGTAATCTCTAGGTCCATCCATGTTGATATTATTGACATTATTTCATTCTTTTTATGACTAACATTCCATTGTCTGTATATATATATATTATATATATATATATCACATCTTTTTTATACACTCACCTGACAATGGACATTTAGGTTGCTTCCATGTCCTAGCTACTGTAAATAGTGCTACAAAGAACATGGGGGTGCATGTGTCCTTTCAAATTATGGTTTTCTCCAGATATAAGCCCAGGAGTGGGACTGCAGTATCATATGGTAGCTGTATTTTCAGTTTTTTTGAGGAACCGCCATATTGTTCTCCATAGTGGCTGTACCAGTTTACATTCCCACCAACAGTGTGGGAGGTTTCCCTTTTCCTCACACCCTCTCCAGCATTTATTGCTTGTAGACTTTTTGATGATGTCCATTCTGACTGGTGAGAGGTGATATCTCATTGTAGTTTTGATTTGCATTTCTCTAATAATGAGTGATGTTGAGCTTCTTTTCATGTGCCTCTTGGCCATCTGTATGTCTTCTTTGGAGAAATGTCTGTTTAGGGCTTCCACCCATTTTTTAATTGGGTTGTTTGTTTCTTTGATATTGAGCTGCATGAGCTGTTTGTATACTTTGGAGATTAATCCCTTGTCAGTCGCTTCATTTGCAAATGTTTTCTCCCATTTTGTGGTTTTCTTTTAGTTTTGTTGATGGTTCCTTTGCTATGCAAAAGCTTTTAAGTTTAATTAGGTCCCATTTGTTTATTTTTGCTTTTATTTCCATTATTCTAGGAGATGGATCCAAAAAGATATTGCTGCAATTTATGTCAAAGAGTGTCCTGCCTATGTTTTCCTCTAGGATTTTTATAGTATCCGGTCTTCCATTTAGGTCTTTCATCCATTTTGAGAATGTTCTAATTTCATTCTTTTACATGGGACTTTCCAGTTTTCCCAGCAGCACTTATTGAAGAAACTGTCTATTCACCATTGTATATTCTTGCCTCCTTTGTCATAGATAAATTGACCATAGGTGCGTGGGTTTATTTCTGGGCTTTCTATTCTGTTCCATTGATCTATATTTCTGTTTTTCTTCCAGTACAATACTGTTTTGATGACTGTAACTTTGTAGTTTAGTCTGAAGGCAGGGAGGGTTATGCCTCCAGCTTTGTTCTTTTTCCTCAGGATTGCTTTGGCAATTCTGGGTCTTTCATGGTTCCATTTAAATTTTTGGATTATTTGTTTAGTTCTGTGGAAAATGTCATGGGTAATTTAATAGGGATTGCATTGATTCTGTAGCTTGCCTTGGGTAGTATAGTCATTTTGTCAATATTGATTCTTCCAATCCAAGAACATGGTATATCTTTCAATCAGTTTATGTCATCTTCAATTTCTTTCATCAGATCTTAAAGTTTTCTGAGTACAGGTCTTTTGCCTCCTTAGGTAGGTTTAATCTAGGTATTTTATTCTTTTTGATGCAATGGTAAATGGGATTGTTTCCCTAATTTCTCTTTCTGATATGTTAGTGTATAGAAATGCAACAGATTTCTGCATATTAATCTTGTACCCTGAAACTTTGCCGAATTCATTGATGAGCTCTAGTAGTTTTCGGTGACATCTTTAGGATTTTCTCTGTATAGTATCATGTCATCTGCAAACAGTGACAGTTTTAGTTCTTCCTATCCAATTTGGATTCCTTTTATTTCTTTTTCTTGTCTGATTGCTGTGGCTAAGACCTCCAGAACTATGTTGAATAAGTGGCAAGAGGGCTTCCCTGGTGGTGCAGTGGCTGAGAGTCCGCCTGCTGAAGCAGGGGACACAGGTTCGTGCCCCAGTCCAGGAAGACCCCACATGCCACGGAGCGGCTGGGCTCGTGAGCCATGGCCGCTGAGCCTGCACATCCGGAGCCCGTGCTCCGCAACGGGAGAGGCCACAACACTGCGAGGCCCGTGTACCACAAAAAAAAA
>NW_020174554.1:105454-168503 GCF_003031525.2 Neophocaena asiaeorientalis asiaeorientalis
ACAAAAAAAAAAAAAAAAAAGTGGCAAGAGTGGGCCTCCTTATCTTCTTCCTGATCTTAGAGGAAATGCTTTCAGCTTTTCACCATTGAGTATGATGTTAGCTGTAGGTTCGTTATATATAGCCTTTATTATGTTGATGTAGGTTTCCTCTAAGCCCACATTTTGGAGAGTCTTATCATAAATTCGTGTTGAATTTTTTCAAAAGATTTATGCATCTATTAAGATGATCGTATGGTTTTTATTCTTCGATTGGTAATGTGGTGTATCACACTGATTGATTTGTAGATACTGAAAAATCTTTGTATCCCTGGGACAGATCCCACTTGATCATGGTGTATGATCCTTTTATTATATTGTTGGTTATTATGTTTGAAGATTTTTGTGTCTATGTTCATCAGTGATATTGGCTTAATAGAATGTATTTGGGAGTGTTGCCTCCTATTCAGTTTTTTGGAAGAGTTTGAGAAGGATCAGTATAAGTTCTTCTTTATATGTTTTGCCTGTGAAACCATGCGGTCCTAGAATTTTGTTTGTAGGGAGATTTCAAATTATAGATTCTATTTCACTTTTAGTTATTGGTTTGTTCAAATTATCTATTTCTTCTTGATTCATTTTGGTGGGCTGTATGTTTCTAAAAACTTGTCCATTCCTTCAAGGTTGTTGAATTTGTTGGCATATAATTTTTCATAGTATTCCCTTGTTGGGGTTTCTTTTGGGATTTCTGTGGTATCAGTTGTTACGTCTCCTTTTTCATTTCTTATTTTGTTTATTTGGGTTCTCTCTCTTTTCTTTTTGGTAAGCCTGACCAGAGGTTTGTCAATCTTCTTTACCCTTTCAGAGAACCAGCTCTTGGTTTTATTGATCTTTTCTATTGTTTTTTAATTTCTCTTTTATTAATTCCTCTCTGATCTTTATTATTTCCTTCCTTCTGCTGACTTTAAGTTTTGCTTATTCTTCTTTTCCTAATTCTTTTTGGTGATAGGTTAGGTTGTTTATTTAAGGCTTTTCTTGTTTTTTTGAGGAAATCTGTATTGCTATGAACTTCCCTCTGAGAACAGCTTTCACTGTATCCCACAGATTTTGTATAGTTGTGTTTTTATTGTCATTTGTCTTAAGGTATTTTTAAATTTCCTCTTTGATTTCATTGTTGACCCATTTGTTTTTTTAGTAGAATTTTGTTTAATGTCCACATCTTTCTGCTTTTCCCATTTTTTTTCCTGTAATTAATTTCTAGTTTCATACTGTTGTTGTTGGATAAAAATGCTTGATATAATGCCTATCTCTTAAATGTGTTGAGACTTGTTTTGTGACCAAACATGTGATCTATTCTGGAGAATCTTCCTTGTTCACTTGAAAAGAATGTGTATTTTGCTGTTTTTGGATGGAGTGTCCTTTAGATATCTATTAAGTCCAACTGGTCTACTGTATCATTTAAAATCACTGTTGCCTTATTAATTTTCTATTTGTATGATCTGTCCATTGATGTGAGTGGGGTGTTAAAGTCTACTACTATTATTGTTTTTCTGTCAGTTTCTCCCTTTATGTCTGTTAGTATTTGTTTTATGTATTTGGGTGCTGTATATTAGGTGCTTATATGTTGATGAGTGTGAAACCCTCTTCTTGTATTGTTACTTTTACCATCGTACAGTGTCCTTTATCTTTCTTTATGGCCTTTGTTCTAAAGTCTGTTTTGCCTGATAGGAGTATTTTGACCCCTGTTTTCCTATCATTTCTATTTGTATGAAACATCTTTTTCCATCCCCTCACTTTTAATCTATGTGTGTCCTTTGCCCTAAAATGGATCTCTTGTAGGCAGCATATTCTAGACTCTTGTTTTTCTATCCAATCTACCACTCTGTCTTTTGACTGGTGCATTTAGTCCATTGACATTTAAGGTAATTATTGATAGGTATGTATTTATTGCCATTTTAAACCTTGTTTTCCTCTTGATTTTATATTCCTTCTTTGTCCCTTTCTTTTTCTTTCTGTTTTTCCTTCTGTGGTTTGATGAATTTCTTTTGTATTATCCTTATGTTCTCTTCTTTTTATTTTTGGTGAAACTATTGTATATTTTTGATCTGTGGTTACCCTGTTTTTCAAGTATGTTAACCCCTTTCTATATCTACTTGCCTTAGACTGGTAGTCATATAAGCTCAAACACATTCTAGGAAATGAAAAAAAAATCTACATTTTCTTACTGTGGTTCCCCACATTTTATGATTTTTATGTCCTCTTTTACATCTTCATGTTCATCCTTCTGCTCTTCATTGTGGTTATCAAAAAAAATTTTTTTTAATATGCGTACTGGCTTATTTAGGTGACTTCCTTTCCAATTGTGATTTTCTCTTTCCTATAGATTCTTACCTCTTTTCTATTTAGAGAAGACCTTTCAATATTTCCTTTAGGATAGGTTTAGTATTGCTGTATTCTTTTAGTTTTTGCTTGTGTGAGGTATTCTTTACCTCTCCCTCTATTCTAAATGATGATCTTACTGGGTAGAATATCCTAGGTTGCAGATTTTTCCCTTTCAGGACTTTGAATATATCTCACCACCCCTTCTGGCTGCAACATTTCTGTAGAGAAACCAGATGATAGCCTTATGGGGGTTCCCTTGTTATTTACTCTTTGTTTTTCTCTTGCTGCCTTTAGAATCCTCTCTTTACCTTTAACTTTTGCCATTTTTATTATAATACATCTTGGTATAGGTCTGTTGGGTTTATCTTGTTTGGGACTCTCTGTGCTTCCTGTACCTGGATATCTTTTTACTTCTTTAGGTTTGGGAAATTTTCAGCCATAATTTCTTCAAATACGTTTTTGATCACCTTCTCTCTTTCTTCCCCTTCTGGAATCTCTATTATGCATAGATTGGCATGCTTTATATTATCCCATAGGTCTCTTATATTGCTTTCAATTTTTTCATTTGGCTTTCTGTCTGCTGTCCTGATTGGGTAATTTCCATTATTCTATCTTCCAGATCACTTATTCACTCTTCTGCATTATTCATTCTGCTATTCATTGCTCAGCTTTCATCTCAGCAAATGAGTTTTCTATTTTTTCTTGGTTCCTCTTTATAGTTTCTAATTCAGTTTTACATTACTCTGCATTTCTGTCAATAGCTTTTCTTAATTCCTTCAGTATTTTCATTGTCTCCTTTTTGAAATTGGTGTCTATTAGATTGAAGAGGTCTATTTCATTGTTTGTTCTTTCAGGAGAATTCTCTTGGTCTTTTAATTGGGAGTGGTTCCTCTGCTTCTTCATTTTACTCATATTTCTCTTATTCTGTGAGTTTAGGAGAAACAATTATCTACTGTTGTCTTGGAGGGCTATTTAGATGTGGGAGCATCCCTGTGTAGCTTGATGTGGGTTTAATATTTTTGGTGCAAGGGATGTTTTTAGAATGGATGCCTGTCACCTCTTTCCTCACTGTATGCTGGCCATTATCCCCTTGTTAGGGGGTGTGCAGATGCAGTGGCTGGAGCCCAGTCCTGGGATTCTCAGCAGTGGTGGCAGCTCATGTGCACCCCTGGAGCACACGATGGGAGCAGAGGTGGCTCACGACCATTCCCAGAGCCCTAAAGGGCAGTGGTGATGGCTTCTGACTGATCCTGAAAGCGGGGGGTGATGGGGTGGTGGTGGCAGCTTGCAACTGCTCCTGGATTCCGTAAGGGTGGCAGTGCTGGCTTGCAACCACTGCTGTAGCCTCAGGGGGTGTGGCAGCAGTGGCTAGCGATCACTCCTGTACCTCGTGTAGGTGGTGTTCTGCCATCTGAGAGTGCATGCAAGGGAAAAGCCTGCAATGGCGGGTCTCCCCACTGCCCTCATGCATCCCCCAAACAATGGCACCTGGCCTTTAAGGTGGGCCAGGCTTCCCCTGCATACACCCTCAGTGGCAGTTGCACCAGACTCCAGCCCCTTCAGTCTGTTTCCACTAATCCCATACCAGTCTTCTCCCTGGGGTTGATCTCCAAAGCCCAGCTTCAGCACCCAGCCCATGCCCACACCAGCAGACACTCATCTCAGTATGTGGAGTGCAGGGCAGTGGCACTGACCATCTGTGCAGGTCTCTCTCTGTTCTACCTGCTGCAAACCGGTTACTGCAATCTCCTCCAAGGCTATGAAGCTCCCCCTTCTGTCCTGACTGATTTCCCTGCCAGTGAGGGGACTTCCCAGGTTGCTTCCTCCCAGGGGCACAGGTCCTGTCCAGATTCCTTTCTCATTTTCTTTTTTTTTTTTCTTTTTTCTTTTGTCCTACCCAGTTACATGGAGATTTTCTTACCCTTTCAGAAGTCTGAGTTCTTCTGACAGAGTTCAGATACTCTGTGAGAATCGTTCCACCTGTGGATGTATTTTTGATGTATTTGTGGGAGGAAGTGAACTTCACATCCTACTCTTCCGCAACTTGATTGCTTCTCCCCTACAATTATTATTATTTTTTTTTTTTTTTGCGGTATGCAGGCCTCTCACTGTTGTGGCCTCTCCCGTTGCGGAGCACAGGCTCCAGACGTGCAGGCTCAGTGGCCATGGCTCACGAGCCTAGCCACTCCATGGCATGTGGGATCCTTCCGGACCAGGGCACGAACCCATGTCCCCTGCATCAGCAGGCGGACTCTTAACCACTGAGCCACCAGGGAAGCCCCCCACAATTAGTTTTTGATAGCATATTTTATATCTAATTGTTTTGTGTACCCCTTAACTGCTTATTGCTGAAGTGGATGATTTTATTACTTTTGTCTTTTAACCTCCCTACTAGCTTTGTTTGTGGATGATTTCATACCTTTAATCTATGTTTTCCTTTACCAGTGAGCTTTTTCATGCCATATTTTTTTGTTTGTTTGTTTCTAGTTCTGACCTTTTCTTTTTTGCCTAGAGAAGTTCCTTTAAGATTGCTGTAAAGCTGGTTTTGTGGTGCTGAATTATTTTAGCTTCTGCTTATTTGTAAAGCTTTTGATTTTTCCATCAAATCTGAATGAGAACCATGTTGGGTAGAGTATTTTGGTTGTAAGTTTTTCCCTTTCATCACTTTAAATATATCATGCCACTCCTTTCTGGCCTGCAGAGTTTCTGCTGAAAATCACCTGACAGCCTTATGGGAGTTCCTTTTTATGTTATTTGCTGCTTTCCCCTTGCTGCTTTTAATATTCTCTATCTTTAATTTTTGTCATTTTGATTACAATGTGTTTTGGTGTGTTCCTCTTTGGGTCAATCCTGTATGGGACTCTCTGGGCTTCCTGGACTTGGGTGACTGTCTCGTTTCCCACGTTAGGGAGGTTTTCAGCTATTATTCTTCAAATATTTTCTAGGTCCCTTTCTCTCTCTCATCTCCTTCTAGGACCCCTATAATGTGAGTATTAGTGCAACTGATGTTGTCCCAGAGGTCTCTTAAACTGTCCTCATTTCTTTTAATTCTTTTTTCTTTTTTCTGTAGCAGCGGTGATTTCCATTACCCTATCTTCCAGCTCACTGATCCCTTCTTCTGAATCATTTAGTCTACTATTGATTCCTTCTAGTGTATTCTTTAAAAACTCTTTCTAGTGTATTCTTCATCTCTGTTTGGTTGTTCTTTAAATTTTCTAACTCTTTGTTAAAAACTTCTGACTTCTCGCTCTGTGCATCCATTATTTTCCTGTGTTTTGTGCATCCATTATTTTCCTGAGTTTTTTGATCATCTTTAAGATCATTATTCTGAACTCTTTCTCAAGTAGACTGCCTATCTTCACTTCGCTTAGTTTTTCTTCTGGGTTTTTATCTTGATAAATCTTCTCTAATAAAGGCATTTGATCCCATACAGTAACAAATTCATACTCCTATTTTATAATAACATAGTCTTCATTATTAACATAGTCAGAAAATTAAATAATTTTAAAATAATTTGTATAATATATTCTCCTGGTTAGTTTTCTTTTAAGATTTAATTTATCTTGCTGTTAATGTTTGAGTTGCTGTAGAGTCATAAATTAAAAAAAAATAAAATTACCTTAATTACTGTTATTTCTTACCTTTTCATTCCTCTAAGTGCATTCCTAATGACTAAATAGTTAAATGATTCCTTAGTTTTATAGTACTGTATTAACAGCAAATTCCAAGGAATTACTTTGGAAATTATGTTTTTAAAGAAGATAATTATCTCTTTTTTCAGAGTGAAATTAAGATTAATTTCACTTTGTTTTTAAAAGGTCCAAAAATTATTGAGGTTTTAAATATATGTCCATTCAGCATAGATATAATTACAATATATATTTGCATCTTTGGGTAGGTGTAAGAAGAACTGACTGACACAGCATACTTCCCAGAAATTTTCCCATATTGCTCCCCCTCACCCCTGAATGGAATAAAAAACAAAGATAGAAAATCTAGACTAGAATGTATCATTAGAACAGTGAAAATTAGAGAGTGATGCCACACATCACTCACTTGAAAGACGTATCTCTTTTCTGGAATCAATGGAATTTAGTCAAGACAGGAAGATGGTGATATCATTTCTTTTCTCAAGAAATTAGGGCAGCTTTGTAGAATGAAATTGGATGAAATTCTGACCAACCCATTAATGATTTCCAATATCTATACATGAGAGCTAGAGAGGTAAGTCTTGGATGGCAGAGAAAGACTTGCTCCATCTTGGATCAAGGTTTCTTAGGCTTAAACACAGCATTGGAAAAGACAGCATTGCCTGATGTTTTGTCCCTGACCTAGATTTCATAAAGCATTTCAGGTTCTCTCAGACATTTGGGAAGCAAGCTTAAGAGTAGAGGGGAGAGACTGAGAGAAGAGCAATGAAGTACCTTGAAGGGTAGTTGCTGCTGGCCAACAGCTACCACAGAGAACCGAGGATTATCAACATCTTTTCCAGCTCACCTTCATCAGTGTAGTGGCCTCACTCAAAAATGAGTGAGCAAACACCAAAAGAAACCAGAAATAAGAAGGGTCACCATAACGGGTGATATCTCTCCTTTCCTGGGTAAATATACATCACATCAAATTTAGATTTTTAAAAAGTTGTGCAAAAACAAAACTTCCTTTCTTTAATTATCCAAGACAATAGCTTTCTCTTCCTGGCCTCCAGGATTCAATAACTGTGATTAAAAATAGTTTACAAATGGAATGTGAATACTGTAAGTAATTTTATAAAACTATAACAGAGCATAGGATAAATTCTGGGTCACTAAAAGAATTACGAAGATAGGAGGAAGTGAAGATAGGTTAATTTATTCATCATTTATGAAGGTAAGCATTAGACAGTGTTTAATTTCTGAGGTTAACTTTCAAGAAATATGTATTTAAGCATTTACTTAAATATATGAGTGCCACTAAAGGAACAGTAACAAGTTTTATTACTTCTAAATTATTAAAGTAGGAGTGAGAACACTCCATGTAACAAAAGGCAGAAAACGGAATTTCAATCAGAGAGAGAGAGGGAGATGATAACATAAGAAAAGGAATAACAAATATTAACTTACACAAATGAATATTTGTCTATTAAAAGAACAAGTATCTTTATGTTAGGTCATGAATAAAATCCAACAATATCTTTCTACAAGGAAGACAAGTGAAACAAACTGACTCTTTCAGTTAGCATAAATGGTGAAAATAACAGTGGAAAATGAAATTAGGGGTTGCAATATACACCAGATGAAAAATAGTTCAAGGGACAAAGTATTAAATGGAGCCAAATCAGTGAAGAAAACAATCCATAAAAATTTTTATATTAAAATCTATGATATGAAAACTGTTGGAAATATTAGAAAACACATAAAGAAACATGATGAAAGTGTTGCACTTAACATACCTCTTTCAAGCCAGAATGGCAAAAATTCAAGTCTGGCATTTAGGAGAGGCTATTAACATATTTCTGAAAAGGTATAATGAGTAGAAATTTGGCAGTGTCTTATAAAATTCAGAATGTGCCTGTCCCTCAAACTCCTGATACCAATTCCAGGAGTATATGCTGTAATAATTCACTGGATAATTATTTATAATAGCTTTATTTTTTTAAGATTTTGTATGATGTGGACCAATTTTAAAGTCTTTATTGAATTTGTTACTATATTGCTTCTGTTTTATGTTTTGGTTTTTTGGCCGTGAGGCATGTAGGATCTTAGATCCCCAACCAGGGATTGAAACCTCACCTGCTGCATTGGAAAGCAAAGTCTTAACCACTGGACCACCAGGGAAGTCCCCTGTAATAGCTTTAGAAAAAAGAAAGAAAGAAAAAAACTAGAAAACATCTAAGTATTTAAATATACGGATAGGCTAAATAATATGTGATACAGTCATAGGATAGACTACAGCAGTCAAGAGAAACAAGCTATATCTATAGAAAACAGCCTGAGTAAATCTCAATGATGTTGTGCTGAGTTTAAAAAAAAAAGCAGGTTTCTGAACATGTACTGCAGATGCCATATGTCTGTATCATTATTAAATTTCTCTCCAAAAGCCTGGGAGGTCTAATAAATAAAAATTCAAATCCCCCAATAGAAAAACTAACAAAGTCATGAATAGCTAACTCACAAATGGAAAATGTACTCAAATAGTCAGTAAACATTCATTGATGTTTTCACTCAGCAAATCTGTTTTGAACATCTACTATGTGCCAAATACTATTGTAGGCAGGGGGATACTTGGGAAAACAAAATAAGCAAAAATCTCTGTCCTCTTGGAGCTGACATTCTAGTGAGGGCAGTAGGGGGGAAAATTAAGCTAATAAGCAATCTACATAAATGAATACATAAATTGTATATTAGGAGGTAAAATATTGAGCGGAGGAAGGCAATAGGAAAGGGGCTAGTAAGGGGTGGGGAGGGGAGATGTTGGTGAGAGAATACCAGTTCAGCCCTGAGGGCAGAGTGCAAGCTTTCCAGAAATAGGTAAAGGAGCAAAGGCCAGAAGCAGAACATCTGTTATGCAGCTCAAACACAGCTAGAGAGCAGCAGGAAAGGAGGTCAGAGGACAACTTAATGGAGAAGCAAGGACTTTGGCTTTTAGAGTGAGATGAGATGGGAAGCAGTTGGAAAAATGGATAGTTTCAACACAGTGGCAATCTGATTTATTTTAACAGAATAATTCTGATTGCTTTGCTGAAAATAGACTCTCCAGAGTTGGAGATGGTATGAGTCACACTCATGTTTAAACTTTACAGAATTTGTTTTTAAGGATCAAAATGCTTGAAAGGTGCTTAGTCCCTAATGAGCAATAACACTTTCAGGAAATAAACAATTTCTAAAAAGTAAAACACATGCATGTATACATACATGCAGAAATATTAGATATATAATAGCAAAACTATGGATATAACCCAAGTGCCCAGCAATAAGGGATCATTTAAATAAATTATAGTACATCTTGGGACTTCCCTGGTGGTGCAGTGGTTAAGACTTCGCCTTTCAGTCCAGGGAGTGTGGGTTCGATCCCTGGTTGGGGAGCTAAGATCCCACATGCCTCAAGGCCAAAAAACCAAAACATAAAACAGAAGCATTATTGTAACAAATTCAATAAAGACTTTAAAAATGGTCCACATCAAAACAATCTTTAAAAAAAATTATAGTACATCTCGACACAGGACTGTCGTGAAATAATTTTTTAAATATAAAGAGCAACACTTATTGATATGAAAATTTAGCCACAATATAATATTAAAGAAAAAAGTTTCTAAGACAGCATTTGTAGTACAGTTTGAGTACATTGTAAATAAATATATGCAGATAGATTTTTATATAAATATACATATTCATATGTATATTAGTGGATGTATATAGAAGGAGAAAACCCAGAATATATACCAAAATAGTGGCAGTGAGATGATACTTGACAATGATTTTTTACTTTAATATTTATATTTTTTCTACATCGTCTGAACTTTTACAATGAGGGATTAAGGATTTTAAATTTTAAACTACTTTAACTTTGAGGTAAAACAATTTGCACACACTTTGAATGGCAATATAATATCTCATTGAACAAATATGCGTGCTTTCTTTGCCTATTCCCCATTGTCATTCCTGTATCCACATCGTGGATGCTTAAGTCTCTGTGCCTCTTGTGTTATTTCCTTGGGTTATAGTCTCAGAAGAGCACGTACTGGAACAATGGCCATGAATGTTTTAAGGCTTTATTACGCATTGTCAAAACCCTTTCCAAGGGCTTCCCTGGTGGTGCAGTGGTTGAGAGTCCACCCGCTGATGCAGGGGACACGGGTTCGTGCCCCGGTCCAGGAAGATCCCACATGCCGCGGAGCGGCTAGGCCCGTGAGCCATGGCCACTGAGCCTGTGCATCCGGAAAAAAAAAACCCTTTCCAAGCAGATTTTCCCTGTTTACCTGCTCACCAGCAGTGCTATTTCACTCTTCTGTTGCCAGGATAGTTTATTCTCACTCTGTATCTGTCTTTGTTGTTTCGATGTGTAGAGTGATTTTTGTAACAGGATGTTAAAAGGGAAATCCAGCTAAAGTGTGAAGTAGGTCAAGAGTAGACATGGGGCTTCCCTGGTGGCACAGTGGTTGAGAGTCCGCCTGCCGATGCAGGGGACACGGGTTCGTGCCCTGGTCCAGGAAGATCCCACATGCCGCGGAGTGGCTGGGCACGGCCGCTGAGCCTGCGCGTCCGGAGCCTGTGCTCCGCAACGGGAGAGGCCACAGCAGTGAGAGGCCCGCGTACCGCAAAAAAAAAAAAAAAAAGTAGACATGAACGCACCATGCAACACTGACACACAGAGTACCATAGTAGTTGCCATCAACTCACATTGAGATTATTTAAGGGTAAGACATTGGCTTGAGGCTCATTTCGTGGCTGTTAGGTGCTGGGAGTCATTGCCCCCACCAGCCCAAGTGGGTGGGGAGTGCCTCCACTTCAGGCCCAGAGACAGAGAGTTCAATGGGCTTCTGAGAGTGCTTGACAGCAGTCACCTACCCCGGGGGACACACTGGACCATGAACTTCCAGGCCTCAGAATTACAAAGGGCAAGAGACAGGCCGTCTAGCTATGGATGGGACATTGAAAGGGAGGTGGCTATGTTCTGTGGCCTACTTTCAGGGCAAAGAGTGCATGAATGTTTCTAAGCCATGTGTGAGAGGTAGTCCTGTCTTAGAAAGCAGCCTGGAGGGACAAACAGCATTGCAAAGAGAAGCTAAAGGTACAAATCAAGGGCTATGGCATTTGCCAGCCCCAGCAAAAGGGTGCTGCAGGTGAGAGATCCCCACAGGAGATCTTGCAGGGGAGAGATTCTCCAAAGCATCCACAAAAGTACCTGAGAAATACAGTAAACTTTAAACCCCTGCCAAGTCCAGAGAATGGCAACACTAGATCATCACGGTGGTACCAGTAGGGTAAGAATGTCAGCACTCACCTTTCCGCTCTTTCCTTGCTGTACTCCAATCCCAGAAGACAAGAAGCCTTGGTTACAATACTTTGAGGCGGACACAGAAAAACAAGGTGGAGAAAGAAGGCACTCACACTTATTTCACAGAAGCTGGGGGAAAGGGGAAGCCTTCAAGACCTTAAACCAAGCTTGGAGTTTCGACTATTACTTGGATGCACATTCTTATTAATAAACTGGGACTTTTTGAATTACCCAAGAGTGACCAACAAGACTGTGAAACTTGCCTGAATTTTTATTATTATACCACAAAGTAAACTTTAAAAGATAAAAAAGAGTTGCATTATGGCACTATGTGTTACATTTGTATTACTTTGGTTGAAAGTTGGATATTTTTCCAGTATTTACTTGGCAATTGTTTTTCTAGTCTTTATGAATTATATTTATGTCCTGTCCGTATTTAGATATTAGGATCTCAGTGATTTTTCACTGACCTCTGTGATACAATTCTGTACCCTTTTGTCATGAGTATCAGTGTTTGCTCAACAGGCTACTCTACATTTAGAGCTTTATGAAATTAAATGGAAAAACTGATGTCAGATTTTACTTTCTATTCAATTAGACATGTGATCTAGAAACTTCAACTTTTCCATCTAAATTCTAAGTTGTATTTAAGCCAAATTCTATGCCTTTACTACACAACTATTTTAGCCAGAGTAACACTTCAGGGTTTCTCAAACTTTCTTCCACTTAGTGGCAGAGCTTCCTATTAAACTACTTGTTTGTTGACCCTTTAAGTCCTCAAAACTATCTCATTATAGTCTCCCAGAAAACTACTGCAAAGAGATATATTTACATTTTAAATTGAAGTTAAACCCTTGATAATGGGAAACATCTTAAATAGAACTGCAGAAATGGGTTTTTTCATTGTATTTTCAATAATTTGGCAGTACAGAAAAAAATTCAAGCATTGTATTAAAAAGTATTCATACTTTGTACCAGGGCCTAGGTCCATACACAACATCATAGGGCACTTTTAGTGCCTAAATAATTAGAGATCAGTACAAAAAGAATTGAACTGAGCCATAGTTTTGACTATGCCCAAGTACTCCCATTTTTTCAATCTTTGATAAATTGAATTAATTTGAAACTCTTTTTCATCTGCTTGATCCTCCTTCCTCATCCATATCAGCCCAATGCTGATACTCTCTGCTGATAAAGAATAAAAGTATCATCTGTTCCTGTCAACATGCTGTGCTGTGTCTAGACTAGATTGGTGAGGTTTGGGCCATTCCGGTCATGACCATATTTGGTCTATTTTCAACAGAATTTCAGAGTGTTCCCTACTCTGCTAATACAGCCTTCACCTTTTCCCTTCTTTCTCTTTACCAAAGAGTCTAGTAGAAATTACTTGAATTAATTCAACTTCTCAATAGCTTCTTCTGAAAATATCCTGTACATTCACTTATTCATTCATTCACTCATTCAACAAATACATATGAAACATCTACTCTATAACTGGCACTGCCTGTCCATACCTTCATTTTGTTTCCTAGACAGTTAAAGAAAATTGCATTTACCTATAATAAAGGATGCATAAATTCTTAGTGAACATTCATCTTAAAAATATCACTCTGCTCCTGCTTTATTTGTTAGTTTACCTAATGAGGTTAGAAATATGTTTCCCAAAAGGGGTCTTATTTTGAAAAGAACAAAGTTTAGATGACCACAATCAATAAAACAAGTAGAGGCTGATGCAGCCTTCTGCATATATAGAGAGGAGGGCTGACTGATGGGGCTTGAAATTTGATTAAAGGTGACTCCATAGGAAATCTGAAATTATTTAATTGGGTATTTAAGAAAATTCAATCTTTCTCTCATGAAGAGATACCCTCAGGAATGTTGCACATACATTACAATCTCTTTCACCAACTGCTGAAAACATTTTAGATATTTTGTTAAAATCACGGTGGCCTGTACATTAAGAGTTTCTTCAGGAGAGAGTGTAAATTATATCCAATTAGGAAATTACATCATATCAATTTTGTTTTTCAATTTTCAATTTTGTAAATTTTGAAAATTAATAATTTTAAAAATCAGTGATTTTGTAATCTACATATGAAAATTACTAATATTAATAGAAAAATAAAATTACCATAGTAGATTATAGAGAGATGTGTTCTAAAATCTATCCTAGGTTTTTAGTGTTTGTAGTAATATTAGCAACATTCCAAGGTTGATCTCTCCTTTCCCATGACTTTCATACAGGAAATCTTAGAGGGCAGAAATTGAATAAATAGCATCAGTGTTTTCAGTGGCCTCAGATTTTTTGTATAAGTTATTTCCTCACTGATATCAGCTGGATTTCATTATCAAAAACTGAAGGTGGTACAGATTAGTGCAAAAGTTGTATTTATAAGAGATCCCCCAGGGCTAGCCTTACAAAAAGTGATATTTGACACTCTTTATCCAATGGATTTATCCATTGGCATCTAGAATTGATAGAGTTTATCTTGAATTTTATGAGACTCAAATACCATATGTTATGGAAAATTACAAAAATATTCTGGAAATGAGACTTTCCAGAGGGCTCTGAATAACTTTTTGGTTTTGGTTGGTCATATTTTGTTTATTTTAATTTAATGTTTATTGTATATTGGAGTACAGTTGATTTACAATATTGTCTTAGTTTCAGGTGTACAGTAAAGTGATTCAGTTGTACACATACAAATATCCATTCTTTTTCAGATTCTTTTCCATATAGGTTATTACAGAATATTGAGTAGAGTTCCCTGGCTATACAGTAGGCCCTTGTTGATTATCTATTTTATATATAGTAGTGTGTATATGTTAATCCCAAACTCCTAATTTATCCCTCCCCACCACCCTTTCCCCTGGTAACCATAAGTTTGTTTTCAAAGTCTGTGAGTCTGTTTTGTAAATAAGTTCATTTGTATCATTTTTTTTGATTCCACATATAAGTGGTATCATGTGATATTTGTCTTCCTCTGTATGACTTATTTCCCTTAGTATGATAATCACTAGGTCCATCCATGTTGCTGCAGATGGCATTATTTCATTCTTTATTATGGCTGAGTAGTATTCCATTGTATATATGTACAAAATCTTTTTTATCCATTCTGCCTTCGATGGGCATTTAGGTTGCTTGCATGTCTTAACTATTGTAAATAGTGCTGCAGTGAACATTGGGGTGCATGTATCTTTTCGAATTATGGTCTTCTCTGGGTATATGCCCAGAAGTGGGATTGCTGGATCATATGGTAGTTCAATTTTTAGTTTTTTAAAGAACCACCATACTGTTCTCCATAGGGAGTGTCCCAATTTACATTCCCACCAACAGTGTAGGAATGTTCTGTTTTCTTCATACCCTCTCCAGCATTTATTGTTTTTGGACTTTTTGATGATGGCCATTCTGACTGTTGTGAGGTGTTACATCATTGTAGTTTTGATTTGCATTTCTTTAATAATTAGCTATGTGGAGCACCTTTTCATGTGCTTTTTGGCCATCTGTATGTCTTCTTTGGAGAAATGTCTATTTAGGTCTTCTGCCCATTTTGTTTGTTTTCTGTTTTTTTTAATTGGAGTATACTTTTTTTACACTGCTGTGTCAGTTTCTGCTGTACAGCAAAGCGACTCAGCCATACATATACATATATCCCCTATTTTTTGGATTTCCTTCCCATTTAGGTCACCACAGAGCACCAAGTAGAGTTCCTTGTGCTACACCGTAGGTTCTCATTAGTCATCTATTTTATACATAGTAGTGTATATATGTCAATCCTAATCTCCCAATTCATCCCCCCCCCCTTCACCCTTGGTATCCATATGTTTGTGTCTCTGATTTCCGCTTTGCAAGTAAGATCATCATTACCATTTTTCTTGATTCCACATATATGTGTTAATATACGATATTTGTTTTTCTCTTTCTGACTTCACTCTGTATGACAGTCTCTGGGTCCATTTATGTCTCTGCAAATGATACAGTTTTGTTCCAATTTAGGTCACCACAGAGCACCAAGTAGAGTTCCTTGTGCTACACCGTAGGTTCTCATTAGTCATCTATTTTATACATAGTAGTGTATATATGTCAATCCTAATCTCCCAATTCATCCCCCCCCCCTTCACCCTTGGTATCCATATGTTTGTGTCTCTGATTTCCGCTTTGCAAGTAAGATCATCATTACCATTTTTCTTGATTCCACATATATGTGTTAATATACGATATTTGTTTTTCTCTTTCTGACTTCACTCTGTATGACAGTCTCTGGGTCCATTTATGTCTCTGCAAATGATACAGTTTTGTTCCTTTTTATTGCTGAGTAATATTCCATTGTATATATGTGCCACATCTTCTATATCCATTCCTCTGCTGATGGACATTTATGTTGCATCCATGTCCTGGCTATTGTAAATAGTGCTGCAGTGAATATTGGAGTGCATGTGTCTTTTTGAATTATGATTTTTTCAGGGTATATGCCCAATAGTGGGATTGCTGGGTCATATGGTAGTTCTATTTTTAGTTTTTTAAGGAACCTCCATACTGTTCTACATAGTGGCTGTATCAATTTACATTCCCACTAACAGTGCAAGAGGATTCCCTTTACTCTACACCATCTCCAGCATTTATTCTTTGTAGATTTTTTGATGATGGCTACTCTGAATAGTGTGAGGTGATGCCTTGTTATAGTTTTGATTTGTACTTCTCTAATAATTAATGATGTTGAGCATTTTTTCATGTGTTTTTGACCATCTGTATGTCTTCTTTGGAGAAATGTCTATTTAGGTCTTCTGCCCATTTTTTGATTGGGTTCTTTGTTTTTTTGATGTTGAGCTGCATGAGCTGTTTGTATATTTTGGAGATTAGCCCATTGTCAGTCACTTCATTTGCAAATATTGTTTCCCATCCTCTGGGTTGTCTTTTCATCTTGTTTATGGTTTCCTTTGCTGTGCAAAAGCTTGTAAGATTATTAGGTCCCATTTGTTTATTTTTGCTTTTATTTTCAGTACTTTAAGAGGTGGATCCAAAAAGATATTGCTGTGATTTATGTCAAAAATTGTCCTACCTATTACTTCCTCTAGGAGTTTTATAGTATTCAGTATTCCATTTAGATCTCTAATGGATTTGTTTCTTGGATTTCTTTTATTTCTTTTTCTTCTCTGATTGCTGTGGCTCAGACTTCCAAAACTATGTTGAATAAATGTGTGGAAATCTTTGTCTTGTTCCTGATCTTAGAGGAAATGCTTTCAGTTTTTCACCATTGGCTATGATGTTACCTGTTGGTTTGTCATATATGGCCTTTATTATGTTGAGGTACATTCCCTCTGTGCCCATTTTATGGAGAGTTTTTATCATAAATGGGTGTTGAATTTTGTCAAAAGAATTTTCTGCATCTATTAAAATGATCATTTGTTTATTTTTGGTTTTATTGCCATTAGTCTAGGAGATGGCTCGAAAAAAATATTGCTGTGATTTATATCAAAGAGTGTTCTACCTATGTTTTCCTCTAATAGTTTTATAGTATTCAGTCTTACATTTAAGTCTTTAATCCATTTTGAGTTTGTTTTTTGTATGATGTTAAAGAAATTTCTGATTTCTTTTTTTACATGTAGCCGTCTAGTTTTCCCAGCACCACTTATTGAAGAGACTGTCTTTTCTCCATTGTATGTTCTTGCCTCCTTTGTCATAGATTAATTGACCATAGGTTCATGGGTTTATTTCTGGGCTTGCTATCATGGTTCATTGATCTATATTTCTGTTTTTGTGCCAGTACCATACTGTTTTGATTGCTGTAGCTTTGCAGTATAGTCAGAAGTCAGGGAGCCTGTTTCCTCCAGCTCCGCTTTTCTTTCTCAAGATTGCTTTGGCTATTCAGGGTCTTTTGTGTTTCAATACAAATTTTAAGATTTTTGTTCTAGTTCTGTGGAAAATGCCATTGGTAATTTGACAGGGATTGATTGAATCTGTAGATTGCCTTGTGTAGTACAGTCATTTTGACAATACTGATTCTTCCAATTCAAGAACATGGTATATCTTTACATCTGTTTGTGTCATCTTCAATTTCTTTCATCAGCATCTCATAGTTTGGGGAGTACAGGTATTTTGTCTTCTTAGGTAGATTTATTCCTAAGTATTTGATTATTTTTCATGCAATGGTAAATGTGATTGTTTCTTTAATTTCTCTTTCTGATCTTTTGTTGTTGTTGTATAAAAGTGGAACAGATTTCTGTGTATTAATTTTGTATCCTGCAACTTTACTGAATTCATTGATTACCTCTAGCAGTTTTCTGGTAGTATCTTTAGGATTTTCTATGTATAGTATCATGTCACCTGCAAACAGTGACAATTTTCCTTATTCTTTTCCAATTTGGATTCCTTTCATTTCTTTTTCTTCTCTGATTGCCATGGCTAGGACTTCCAAAACTATGTTGAAGAAAAGTGGTGAGAGTGGAAATCCTTGTCTTGTTCCTGATCGTAGAGGAAATGCTTTCAGCTTTTCACCATTGAATATGATGTTACCTGTAGGTTTGTCATATATCGCCTTTATTATGTTGAGGTATGTTCCCTCTATGCCCACTTTCTGGAGAGTTTTTATCATAAATGGCTGTTGAATTTTGTCAAAAGCTTTTTCTGCATCTATTGAGATGATCATATGGTTTTTGTTCTTCAAATTGTTAATGTACTGTATCACACTGGTTGATTTGTGGATATTAAAAAACACTTGCACACCTGAAATAAATCCCATTTGATCATGGTTTATGATCCTTATAAGGTATTGTTGGATTCAGATGGCTAGTATTTTGTTGAGGATTTTTGTGTATATGTTCATCAGTGATATTGGCCTATAGTTTTCTTTTTTTGTGATATCTTTGTCTGGTATCAGGGTGATGGTGGACTCATAGAATGAGTTTGGGTGTTTTCCTTTCTCTGCAATTTTTTGGAATAGTTTCAGAAGGATAGATGTTAGCCCCTCTCTAAATGTTTGATAGAATTTGCCTGTGAAGCCATTTGTTCCTGGCCTTTTGTTTGTTGTGATTCACAGTTTCAATTTCAGTGCTTGTGATTGGTCTATTCATATTTTCCATTTCTTCCTGATTCAGTCTTGGGAGATTGTACTTTCTACAACATTGTCCTTTTCTTCTAGGTTGTCCATTTTATTGGTATATAGTTGCTTGTAGTAGTGTATTATGGTCCTTTGTATTTCTGTGGTGTCTGTTGTAACTTCTCCTTTTTCATTTCTAATGTTATTGATTTCAGTCCTCTCCCATTTTTTCTTGATGAGTCTGGCTAAAGGTTTATCAGTTTTGTTTATCTTTTCAAAGAACCATCTTTTAGTTTCATAGATGTTTTCTATTGTTTTCTTAGTCTGTATTTAATTTATTTCTGCTCTCATCTTTATGTTTTCTTTCTTCTACTTAACTTTGGGTTTTTTTAGTTCTTCTTTCTCTAGTTGATTTGGTATAGGTTTAGGTTGTTGATTTAAGATTTCCCTTGTTTCCTGAGGTAAGATTGTATTGCTATAAACTTCCCTTTTAGAACTGCTTTTGCTGCACCCCATAGGTTTTGGATTGTCATGTTTTCCTTGTCATTTGTCTCTAGGTATTTTTTAATTTTCTCTTTGATTTCTTCAGTGATCCGTTGATTGTTTAGTGACATATTTCACCTCCACGTGTTTCTGTTTTTTTTCTTCTGGTTGATTTCTAATGTCATAGCCATGTGGTCAGAAAAGATATTTGATATGATTTCAATTTTCTTACATTTATAGAGGCTTGCTTTGTGGTCCAACATGTGTTCTATCTTAGAGAATGTTCCATGTGTACTTGAGAAGAATGTGTATTCTGCTGCTTTTGGATGGAATGTTTTATAAATATCAATTAAGGCCATCTAGTCTAATGTGTCATTTAAGGCCTTATTGTGTTTCCTTATTGATTTTCTGTCTGCATGTTCTCTCCATTGATGTAAGTGAGGTGTTAAAGTCCCCCACTGTTATTCTGTTACTGTTGATTTTTCCTTTAATACTGTTAGCATTTGCCTTATATATTGAGATCCTCCTATGTTGGGTGAACATAAATTTGCAATTGTTTTGTCATCTTCTTGGACTCATCTCTTGATCATTATGTGGTGTCCTTCTTTGCCTCTTGTAACAGTCTTTATTTTTAAGTCTGTTTTGTCTGATATGAGTATTGCTACTCCAGCTTTTTTTTTAAATTCCATTTGCATGGAATATCTTTTTCCATCCCCTCACTTTCAGTCTGTATGTTTCCCTAGATCTGAAGTGGGTCACTTTTACACAGCATATATACAGGTCTTGTTTTTGTATCCATTCAGCCAGTCTATGCCTTTCTTTGTAGTATTTAATCCATTTACATTTAAGGTAATTATCAATATGTATGTTCTATTGGCATTTTATTTTCAAGTTGCTTGTCTCTTCAAATGCATTTTGAACATCCTGGATTTGTGCTCTCCTCATGATTGCTGGTTTTAATATCATATTTGCACGTGGATGAGTTCCAACCTTTACTGTATGTTTGCCTTTACTGGTGAACTTTCCCATTCGTAATTTTGTTTGTTTCTTTCTTTCTAGTTGTTGCCTCTTCTTTTCTGCCTAGAGAAATTCCTTTAGCATTTGTTGTAAAGCTGGTTTGGTGGTGCAGGCATTTTGTTAATTGTTTTTGATTTCTTTAGGTAGGTCTTTTTTCTTCCCTTCCTATTTTGTTCTCTTGTGATTTGATGAGTATCTTTGGTGTTGTGTTTTATTATGTTTTTTCTTTTGTGTGTGTATCTATTGTAGATTTTTATGTGAGGTTACCATGTGGTTTTTATTTAGCTATATATATATATTCATATATATATACACATATACACATATATATGTGTATATATATATATATATAACCTCTTCTTTTCTGCCTAGAGAAATTCCTTTAGCATTTGTTGTAAAGCTGGTTTGGTGGTGCTGAATTCTCTTAGCTTTTGCTTGTCAGTAAAGCTTTTCATTTCTCCTCAAGTCTGAACAAGAGCCTTGCTAAGTAGAGTATTCTTAGTTATAGTTTTTTTCCTTTCATCATTTAAATATATCATGTCATTCCCTTCTGGCCTGCAGAGTTTCTGCTGAAAAATCAGCTGATAGCCTTATTGGGATTCCATTGCATGTTATTTGTTGCTTTTCCCTTGTTGCTTTTACTATTTTCTCTTTGCTTTTAATTTTTGTTAGTTTGGTTAATATGTGTCTTTGCATATTCCTCCTTGGTTTTATCCTGTATGGGACTCTCTGTGCTTCCTGGACTTGAGTGAGTGTTTCCTTTTCCATGTTAAGGAAGTTTTCTCCTATTATCTGTTCAAGTGTTTTCCCAGGTCCTTTCCTCTCTCTCTTCTCCTTCTGAGACCCCTATAATGCAAATGTTGGTACATTTAATGTTGTCCCAGAGCTCTCTATGACTGTCTTCATTCATTTTCATTCTTTTTTCTTTATTCTGTTCCATGGCAGTGATTTCCACCAATCTGCCTTCCAGCTCACTTGTCTCTTCTTATGCCTCATTTATTCTGCTAATTATTCCTTCTAGTATATTTTTCATTTCAGTTATTTTATTGTTCATCTCTGTTTTTTGTTCTTTGAATTATCTACCTCTTTGTTAAACGTTTCTTTTATCTTCTTGGTCTGTGCCTTCATTCTTTTTCTGAGATCTTGGATCATCTTTAGGATCATTACTCCAAATTCTTTTACAGGTAGATTGCCTATCTATACACTTCACCTACTTGTTCTTCTGGGATTTTATCTTGTTCCTTCATCTGGAACATATTTCTCTGCCATCTCATTTTGTCTAGCTTTCTGTTTGTGGTCTCTGTTCTGCAGGCTGCAGGATCATACTTCCTCTTGCTCCTGGTGTTTGCCCCCTGGTGGTTAGGTTCTTCCAGGGACTTGTGCAGGCTTCCTGGTAGGAGAGACTGGTGCCTGCCCACTGGTGGGGGGAGCTGGGTGTTGTCCCTATGGTGGGCAGGGCCATGTCAACAGGTGTGTTCAGAGGAGGCTGTGAGCTCAGGACAACTTTTAGCAGCCTGTCTGCTGATGGGTGGGGCTGTGTTCTCACCTTGTTGGTTGTTTGGCCTGAGGCGTCCCAGTACTGGAGTCTGCAAGCTGCTGGGTGGGGTTGGGTCTCAGTGCCAAAATGGCAGCCTCCTGGAGAGCTCACACTGATGAATATTCCCTGGCCCTCCACTACCAGTGTCCTTGCCCTCACCATGTGCCACAGCCCACCCGTGCCTCCCCAGGAGACCCTCTAAGACTTGCAGGTAGATCTGGCGCAGGCTCCTGTGGAGTCACTGCTTTGTCCTGGATGCCAGGGCACATGAAACCTTGTGTGCACCCTTCAAGAGTGGCGTGTCTGTTTCCCCCAGTCCTGTGGAGCTCCTGCACTCAAGTCCCCTGGCCTTCAAAGCCCAATTCTCTGGTGGTTCCTCCTCCCGATGCCAGACCCTCAGACTGGGGAGCCTGATGTCTGGCTCAGAAGTCTCACTACTGTGGGAGAACTTCTGAGATATAATTGTTTTCCAGTTTGTGGGTTGCCCACCTGGTGGGTATGAGATTTGATTATATTGTGAAAACGCCCCTTCTCATTGTGGCTTCCTGTTTGTCTTTGGATGTAGAATATCTTCTTTGGTAGGTTACAGTCTTTTTTTTGTCAGTGGTTGTTCTGAAGATAGTTGTGATTTTGGTATTTTGTGAGAGAGCTCCAGTCCTCCTTCTTCAACATCCTGTCTCCTCCCTTCTGAATGTCTTGATATTAACATGAGAGTCACTAATATTCCTGAAATCACTGAAGAAATTTGACTGTTCGATGGCAATGCTGCTGTCAACGTCCTCTTTCTATCTGCCATTTATCCTGTAAATCTTCTGCCCAGATGGACTTTGCCTGGTAATGGAGAAGACAGAGTTCTCAAGGAAAATGGAATTAAAAGGTTATTGGATTATAGTTAGGTCAGATATATACTCTCCTCTCTCCTAGTGACAAAATGACTGATTGATGATTGATCCTTGTGGATTGCAGCAAAGAAGATGCTAAGAAGCCTTCGGTTTACATTAATAAATTATTTCAGTTGACAATAGAATACGGAAATAATTGAACGTGCAAATAGTGATTCCCTCTTCGTGCAATTCTTTTTTTAAAAATCGTTTTATTTGTATATCCAGATTTTAACATTCATTTGATCTTTTATTGAAAAGGCTTTATTTTTTCCCCTTATATTTTGAGGAAGCTAAAATTGTGACAACTATTTAATGAAATAAAGGAAATGGTTACCAAATTTCTAAACATATCTATTTTCTTATAACGCCTTTTTATATTACCGCTATGTTTGAATTTCAGTAATGATGTTACAGATTACTTATTTTGTCCAAAAAAAGTTAAAAAGAGAAAATTACAACTTGTGGAAAAATGACAAAGACCAACATGTCTTGGTTTATAATGCTCTGTTTTTATTTTTAGTGTCTCAATGTAAATAAGCAGGTGAGAGATGATTGATTTTTTTTCCTTTACAGCGGTTTACCTCTGCAAAAGAACAATGCAAAACAAAGCAAGGCTGGAACTAGCTGACTATGAAGCTGTAAGTACCAAGGACTTCCTGACAAAGAAAGGTATAAAATGAGCAAGAATAAGGCCTACGGTCATTTCTGGGCACTCTTAACTTTCTACATTCATGGATCTTAGGGATCAGATTTCCAGGGAAGGGCAGCATAATGATTTAACATATCCCTTACTTGCTTACTTCCTCTCATCATTCACACTGAGGATGGTGAAATTCTAAATACACAAACTCAGAGAAGAAGGAGGAAGCATATCTTATTTGCTAAAATTGACTTAAATGTAAAAACTTATATATATGTATATATATATATACTATATATAATGAAGATATCCAAACTTAGAGAATTATAGAGCATTTACACTGGGAAAATGGTTTTTGCATAACCTTTATGTTGGTCACCATCAGCAGATTAGTCTCATATAGTTTGTTCAGATGGTTGCTATGTTCTGATTTACTAAACTTGAAGCACTGTCCACAACTGGGTAGTAGGGGGCTGAAGGTTTAAATTTTTCTCAGGAACTGGATAGACTGGTTGAATCAGTAGTAGAGAGTATTGCTTTCCTGTTCCTCAGTAAAATGAGCACAGGAAAATCCAATGGATTAGTCTTGAGCACTTTTTTTATATAAGGTAAGTTGAGTATTTTTGATATTTAGTTATATTCTCCAATATTAATACTCATAATAGGTTTTCCTGTGTCCTCTATGACTGTTAATATGAGTATTAGCTGCGTTCAGTGAGCATGACTTATCATTCCAAGTACACTTACTCCTTTAGAAATTCTGATTTGTTTTTTTGGTAAGTACATATGGTAGATAAACTAGAAGGGAGGAGTAAACCTGAGGACCAGAATGTCTTCACCGTGGTATATTTTTCAGGAGAGCTTGGCCAGGCTGCAGAGGGCATTTGCTCGGAAGTGGGAGTTCATTTTTATGCAAGCAGAAGCACAAGCAAAGTGAGTCCTTGTGAGTCTTTTGGAAGATTTGTCCAAGTTGTGGCCTTTTGTCCAGAGAGGCACTACAATTAACACTACTTATTATTCATTGTTATGATATTAACAGAGTGGACAAGAAGAGAGACAAGATTGAAAGAAAGATCCTTGATAGTCAGGAGAGAGCATTCTGGGACGTACACAGACCCGTGGTAAGCAAGCGCACCAACGTTGTCTAACTTCATAATCTCAGCCTTTGGAAAGTAAAGGAAGAATGCAGAATGCAGTAACTCCATCACTTGTCCCAAAGTCTTGGTGAATTATTTAAGAAAAGATTGCCACTTTTGTAAGATGCCACTTGTGTAAGATGACTAGAGTTCAATAGTATAATATTTTTTAAAACGATGCATTTTTCTAACATGACATCACTTGCTTGTTCATTCTTTGTTTTTGAGGTGCTTGATACTTTCATACACTTGAAAGAAAGAAGACTGCCACAAAGCAGTTTTGCATGGCTTATGATCTACATTTTTCTGGATTGATAGTAAAAGTATTAGTCAAAATGTTGTTCCTCCACTAATTTTTCTTTTTAAAACTTACTAACAACCTGCTTTGAATGTCAACTTTCATGGAAACATTTTAGGTGACTCAGTTTCAGATCAGCTCATACTTCTAATGATGTAACTGGTCATTGAATCTACATACAGTAACTTAGCTGGTTTTTAAATAGTAATGTTAAACCATGTGAGTCAGAGTAACAAATAACAAATGTCCTTGATTAATACCAGAAAACTTTGTGTAAGGAATTAAACAATGGTTATGAGCATTCATAAGAAAGCATGTCTACTCTCATATAGCATATTTTGATGCTAGGTCTTTGTTTTCTATGTATTTCTTTAAACACAGACCTAGAGAATAATATTTACATACTATTATTAAATAACAGGATCACAGCATGAGACAAATCAAGATTCTTTGAGAATATCTTAAAATTTTCCTCTCATCTACCTTTAGAAACAGACCAAAATAGGTCTGTTTTCCAAAGGTTTGTATATATATCTGTATCTATACCTATATATATATAGTTATGGACATATATTGATATATATTTAAATGTTAGATAGTAATGCAGTTGTTAAATTTCATATGGAATTTTTTGAATTCAAAAAAATTAGAATTGAGATTTAACTGTCTTTCCTACTCAAAATTCAGCTTGAGTTTTATTACTCATGGTATAAAGGATTGTGAGGCCACATGCATACGTATTGCAAGGATATGAAGTAGGATTTTTCCTTGCTTGTTTGTTTGTTTTAAGCCATCTCTAGAAACTGGTTAATACATTATGTTCTCATGTTTCTCCACTTTATGCCCCTGGACATCTGGTGGCCCATCTCTAGCCTAGTTTAACTTTGATGGCCTATATCCTCCTGGCAACCCAAGAGGACTCACTCCATGCCGGTTCCCCTACACTGCCCACATCCATTCTACAGCAAAAACTCATGTTCTCCCAGCATGTCGATTGATCTCACCTCAACACACTCCCCTGCTCCATCCCCCAAGAATTGCTCAGCCAATCCCTTGCCTTCTATGTGCCCTGTTGGAAGCAGAACCTGTTCACAGTTGTTTTTTGCTCTAACCAGTGTAAGTCAGGCTCCAGTCCTCTGTGTCTCCACAGAGCAAGAAGCACATATGAGTGCTCTCCAAGGGGTCCCCTGCTTACCCCTCATTAGGCTTTCAATTAGAAAGTCATCCAAAGGAGCACCTGGAGGCAGAAACCACCCTGAAGCCATTAGTTCCATGTCCCTTATTCAATTTGTGGATGCTTATGAGGGGCTTTATATCACTTAAAATGAACATGTTATGCAATACTTGGTTATTGTTTATTTTCTAGAGGGAAAAAAATAGAGTTTTGGGTTATCTGTATGCCTCTGAGAATGGAATGCACCTAATCCAACCCTACCTTCAACTATTTATTTTTTACATTACAACTCTATCCCATTTAAAAAGAAAAATTTTTTTTGCAGTGGTCCCAGGTGCATGTGAAGTGATGACACTTGTCTGGAGGCCATGTCAGACACACAGGTCCTGCCTCATATCTGGTTTTTAGAGTTCTGGGTCCTTAGTGAGAGTTAATACAGAGATGATGCTGGCAAGGACATTAGCAGCAGGACGCTCCTATAAGAGCTTTTAATAGCTATTTCCCCAGCAAAATGCATAAGCTCTATCTCTATTCATTGGCTGTAGTGTTAAATAAACAATGATAAGAAGAGCTTTCTACCTCCAAAAAGTGTCCTTATTTTTATTTTGGTTTTGAAAAAGTCTTATTACGAAAATACGAACACACTACTACAAGTTTTTAAACTGTAGAAATTAATATTCTCATTAGAATAAAAATCTCTACTCAGATTTAATAGATTCATAACACAATTTATATTTTCCTGGACTGCTTTAGCTTTATTACTATATAAAGTATCTTTATTTTCAAAAAACAGAAATGAAGTTATCCTATCAGTACTATTCGTTGAATTTTTTTCATTTTGTTTCTTCTTGCATAATCCTACTGTTAAACCTTTCCAAAAAATGTAGCAGAGAGCAATTAATCCTTATAAAGCTTTTACTAATTCAAGTAAAGGTGATGTGCTACATTGCATTTTGTTTGGTTTGCTTTGATTTGATCTGGCTTGATGCTGCCATTTATTTAGTTTAAATAGGTTGGAAACCATTAGCCAGAAGTGTAGTAGGGAAGAGGAAATCTCAAAAAGAAGCTCAGAATCTTTAAAGTATACTTAAATTTAATGTAAAATACTATATTACATGAACTTAGAGATGTAGAAAATATATGGAGTGAGATTTAGTTTTTTTAAATGCCGTCACTTAACGCAGTATACTCATTTTATTGCATTTAATACCTTTATGAAATAAATTTAGCTTCTTTAAGCATGTCCGTGTTTACTCCAGAAAAAAAAATTAAGGTCTTAACACTGAAAAGGACTCTTCAGTTATCAAGAACTCCAGACAGAATTGCCACACACTAACTACTCAAGATGATAGTAGGGGAAATGCACCAAATTATAGCAAATGTCAAAGATAATTTGGGATTTGGGTTAACTTGTGTATTTAGTGTTTTGGTACTTTTTTGAAGCCTCTTCAAGGGCTAATGGATTCTTAGTCTATATTAATTGAATTTGAGCAACTAGTTAAATTGAAGTAAAAATTCTGTTTGTCACACTGCTGAAGGGTTTCATTGATACTAACTTCCTAGTACTTGTTTTAATATTATCAGATCATGGTCTTTTGAAGAGCAGGAGTTTGTCTGAAATTTTATATACATTTCTGTAAATTTTTCTTTGAATAAATTAGTTTGGAGCAGTCTGGTGAAGCGTGTGTGTGTGTTGTGTGTGTGTGCACACGCACACAAAAATACATTAAAATTTGGAGTTTAAAAGTGTCTGAAGAAGAGGTTATAGATTTGCATAAGAAGTTTAAGGAGTTCCATAAGATTCAAAGTTTTTGTAACCTATTGAGTTATATCAGAGTGATTCTGAGGCCCAATAATAGAAAGGAGCAATGAGATTCTTAAAATACAATCATCATGGAGCAAAAAAAAGAAGTCCAGTGGACTGGCCTTTCAAAATATAGTGGTGCTGATGCTCTGGGTCTGAGGGGTGAAGAGCAACCAAACTTGTTCCACACAGCCCTGCTATGGAGCCAGTTTATATCCTTTGCACAGACTTTGTTTTTGTTTTGTTTGTCTGTTACATTTTTTTGGCTTTATTGAGGTGTAATTGACAAACTAAATTGTAAGATATTTAAATTGTACAATAATTTGGTTTTTTATACGTATTCATTTGGTTTTTTAATTTGATTTTTTATACATATTCATTGTGAAAGGTTTCCCACCATTGAGTTAACACCGACTGAGAGTTGATCTAAAGAGATGTAGTATAGGGAATTTAGGCCAATTTAATTCTGGGCACATTCAGATGTGTGCATTGCAAGGTGGTGTCAATATAGAATGAATCACCTTTCTTCTCACCTTGGAAATCCACAGTGACCTGGTGGGAGCACTGAGACAGTACTTTGAGAGAGTACTGTGGGGGTACATTATTTATACCACAAACTATAAAGCACAAGACCACAATTATAAATATTCTTGCAGATACACTATGATAGGCACCACCTTGAAACATTTTTTATTTTTCAAAGAAGATGTTGGGGGTAGGAGTTTATTAATTAATTTATTTATTTTTGCTGTGTTGGGTCTTCGTTTCTGTGTGAGGGCTTTCTCTAGTTGTGGCAAGCGGGGGCCACTCTTCATTGTGGTGCGCGGGCCTCTCACTATCACGGCATCTCTTGTTGCGGAGCACAGGCTCCAGATGCACAGGCTCAGTAGTTGTGGCTCACGGGCCTAGTTGCTCCGCGGCATGTGGGATCCTCCCAGACCAGGGCTGGAACCCGTGTCCCCTGCATTAGCAGGCAGATTCCCAACCACTACACCACCAGGGAAGCCCTTGACACATTTTTTATTGGTGGTTGGAGGGAACCTGGTATTTGGTCAAGGTACAGGTCTTTTTAAATTTTTTATTGAAGTATAACATACATACTAGAAATGCAAACCAAAATCACAATGAAATAGCACCTCACACCAGTTAGAATGGCTGTTCTAAAAAGAGAAGAAGTAACAAGTGTTGGTGAGGATGGGAAGCAAAAGTAATTCTTGTGCACTGGGAATTCTTGGTGGGAATGTAAATTGGTACAACCACTATGGAAACAGTATGGAGGTTTCTCAAAAAATTAAAAATAGAATTCCACTTCTGGGTATTTATCCAAAGTAAATAAAAACACGAACTTCAAAAGATATATGCACCCTCATGTTCAGTGCAGCATTATTTACAATAGCCAAGACATAGATGTGACCTAAGTGTCCATTGATGGATGAGTGAATTAAAAAAATGTGTGACACAGGCATACCTCAGTGATATTGTAGGTTCAGTTCCCGACCACCTACAAAATTTTGGTGGTGTATATAAAAGTTGTGTTTACATGATACTGTAGTCTATTAAGTGTTCAGTAACATTAAATCTAAAAAACAATGCCTTAATTTTAAAATACTTGGTTGCTAAAAAATGCTAACCATCATTAGAACCTTCAGCAAGTCATAGTAATAACATCAAAGATCACAGATCACCATAACAAATATAATAATAACGAAAAAGTTTGAAATATTGTGATAATTACCAAACTGTGACTCAGAGACACAGAGGGAGCAAATGCTGCTGGAAGAATGGTGCTGACAGACTTACTTGGGTTGCCACAAATCCCTTCGATTTGTAAAATGATGTAATATCTGCAAAGCACAATAAAGAGAAGTGCGATAAAATGAGGTGTGCCTGTATGTATGTGTTTGTGTATATATTTGTACATACATATACACATATATAATGGAATATTATTCAGCTGTAAAACGAATGAAATCTTGCCATTTGTGACAATGTAGGTGGAACTTGAGGACATTATGCTAAGTGAAATAAGTTAGACAGAGGATGACAAATACCTTATGAGGTCACTTACATGTAGAATCTGAAAAACAAACTCATAGATACAGAAACAAACAAACTCATACAAACCGATTTGTGGTTGCCAGAGCCACGGGGTTGGGAGGGTGGGAGAAATGGTGTGAAGGGGGTGAAAAGGTACAGACTTCCAGTTATAAAAGAAGTAAGTCCTGGGGATGTAATGTACAGCATGTTAACTATAGTTAATAATACTGAAGTGTATATTGGAAAGTTGCTAAGACAGTCGATTTAAAAAATATGCATCACAAGGAAAAAAATTTGTAACTGTGTGGTGATGGATGTTATCTAGACTTATTGTGGTGATCATTTTACAATATATACAAATATTGAATCATTATATTGTACACCTGAAATGAATATAATGTTATATGTCAATTATATCTCAATAATACTTTTTTTTAATTTTTAGATTTTATTTTGGGTCTTTGTTGCTGTGCATAGGCTTTTTCTCTCTAGTTGTGGTGAGCGGGGACTACTCGTCATTGTGGTGCACGGGCTTCTCATTGCAGTGGCTTCTCTTGTTGCAGAGCACAGGCTCTAGGCACGCGGGCTTCAATAGTTGCCGCACACAGGCTTCAGTAGTTGTGACACATGGGCTTAGTTACTTACAGGCATATGGGATCTTCCCGGACCAGGGATCAAACCTGTGTCCCCTGCACTGGCAGGTGGATTCTTAACCACTGCACCACCAGGGAAGTCCTGCTCAACAATAATTTTTTAAAGTATAACATACATACAGAAAACTACACAAAGCATAAGTGCACAATGAATTTTCATGAAATGAACACAGCCAAATCACCAGGATCCCAGAGCCCTACTAGTGACCATTCCAGTCACTACTCCCTAGGTCAATGGTAACTTCTCATACCATAGATAAATTTGCCTACTTTTAATCTTTATATAAATGAAATTATTAATATCACTCTTTTTATATTCAACATCTTTTGAGATTCTTTCATATTATTGCATGTAGTTGTAGTTTGTTTATTCTCATTACTGTATTAGTATTCTATTATGTGAGAGTAGAGGATTTTATTATATACTGATGTTAAATTAACTTCCACAGTGTTACTACTCCATTATTTTATCCATAATTTTGATATTCAATTTATTGTTTTCACTAACTTGTTATGTTCATGATTCAACTTAAGTTACTCCAGACTTTTGTTTATCACACAAAACCATCAACTCAATCTCTTTAATTTAGGTTCAAAAGCAATGCAGACCTCAAAATAAAATAGAAAAACAAGGTGAATGATAGTGTATCATATGGTATTATATATAATAAAAGAGTAATCTTTTGTTATATATAGAACTCATACATCAATGAGAAAATGTCAAAGAAGTAAAAAATGTAATGGAAAACACTTATATTTTTACCTATTAAGTTTGCAAAGAATTTTTAAAAGGTAATATCATAACCATATATTTGCATACAATCTTACCATCTTAGGTCCAAAGGCCCATTTTAATTCTTTGTTTGTTGGGAGAGGCATAAGTAATTAGATAGGTAGGTAGCTGGATAGATAGGTAGATAGATAGATGATAGATGATGATAGATAGCTAGATAGATAGATGATAGAAAGATAGAGGAATAGGCAGACATGTGCAGAAAAAAGACTGAAAAGATATATACACAAATATCAACAATAGTTATTTACGAATGTTGAAATTCTGTTGATTTTCTTCCTTTTGCTAATCTGTTTTAAAATTAAAATTTAATGAATGTTTAGATATAGAGCAAGAAAAATCAATAATAGTTTTAAAAAGTGAATCAGGACTTCCATTCCAGCATATAAAGAACTTGGAAGTCGTCACTCCCATTCTCACAATAAGAAAAAAAGCTGAATAAACTGAAAATCAACAATTTTTCTTAGATTCATCTCAGAATGAGGTCGCTGGGCAAAATACTGTTAGTCCCCAAACTGGAGAGACAGACAGGCAAATACAACTTACCAGAACAGAAGCCCAAGAGCAGAAACCTCTGAGGAACCAATGCTGGGGTAAGAAATCCTAAACTGTAATCGACAAATTGCTGGAAGTTCAGAGTAGACAGACTTGAGCTGAGTCTTAAGGGGACACCACACATTTTTGTGAGTTTTACCTCCAGGAACCCTACCAGATTCTCACAGTGAAGTTTGAAGAAAAATCCCTTTGTACATCTCTCAGGGGAAGGGGAAGAGAAACTATTTTGAAATACACTCAGGATATTCTCTTCTTCTTAACAAGACCTGTCTTTAAGAGAAACTGATCAGGGTTGTACCAAAGCCACAACATGAGGGAAGGGAAATACCCAACTTCAACCCTGGTCTTACCAAAATGAGGGGAAAAAAATATGAGAGTAATTTGTAAAGGTCACAGCCCTGGGGCACAGGCTCACTAAAAGATTGAGACCTAATCACAGGACTATAGGATGCTTCCCTTCTCCCTACACCTTACCACAACCTTAACAGAGCCTAAATAACAAGAGGGAATTGCAAAGGAAAGAACTGCACATCTCAGGCCTTATTTAAGAAGCCTCAGGGAAACCCAGAGACAACTGGGAAGACAAAAACAAGGAAACCAGATGAAAGTTTAGCCTCTGATACAGCAAAAGAAAACAATAAATACATCCTACCTCTAGCCAGATATACATAAAACCACACAATAAACACCTATTTATCTCAGTTTCTTTTACCCAGTACGTCATGTCTGGCTTTCAATTAAAAACTGCACATACAGTAAAAGAAAATAAAAACAGCTCAGAGACACATTAAGCATCAGAATCAGACTCAAATATGGAAGAAATGTTGAAATTATCAAACCAAGGACTTGAAACAAGTAAGTATGATGAATGTGCTAATGGAGGAAGTGAACAGCATAAAAGAATAAAGAATAGAGGTACAATATAAGCAGAAGCACAGAAACTCTAAGAAAGAATCAAAAGGAAATGTTAGAATAAAAAAATACCATAACATAAATGAAGAATGCCTTTGATGTGCTCATCAATAGACTGGACATGGCCAAGCAGATGGTCAGTGAGCTTGAAGAAATATCAATGGAAATTTTGAAAACTCAAGTGCAAAGAGGAAAAAGAGATTGAAAAAGACAGAATATCCAAGAGCTGTGAAATAATTACTAAAGGTGTAACATACATGTAATAGGAATACCAGAAAGAGAAAGGAAGAGAAGAAATATCTGAAGCAGTGATGACCAATAGTTTCCAAAAATTAATACCAAACTGAGAACCGGAAGCTTAGAGAATACCAACCAGAGTAAATATCAAAAAATCTAAACCTAAGCATATCACATTCAAACTGCAGAAAATGAAGACAAAGTGAAAATCTTGAAAGAAGCCAGAGGAGCAAGATTAACAATTGCATCAGACTTCTCTTTAGAAATCATGCAAGCAAGAGAGAAGAGTGAAATATTTTATGTTGAAAGAAAGAAAAAAAAACACCTTAGAATTCTATATCCAGCAAAATTATCCTCTATAAGTGCAAGAGAAATGAAGACTTTCTCAGACAAACAAAAAATGAGGGAATTTGTCATCAGGAGACCTATCTTGCAAGAAATGCAGAAGGAATGTCTTCAGAAAGAAAGAAATGACATAGGTCAGAAACTCAGATCTAGTTTTTATTCTTAATTTAAAATAGTTCAAATAATAATAGCAACAGTGTATTCTGTGATTATAGATTAAGGGTAAGTGGAATGAATGACAGCAGTGTTATAAGGTACAGAAGGGAGAAGGAATTGGGAATAATCTATTATAAGGTACTTGAATGGAGTAGTATTGTGTGATTTGAAAGAGTAGTTGGATTAGATGTAAATGTATATTGAAAACCCTAGGGCAACCACTTAGAAAAGTTTAAAATGAAGTAGAATTGCTATGTTAAGAGAGGAGGAAAAAAATGGAATTGTAAAAATTCTCAATCGAAAACATAGAGGGCAGAAAAATAAAGAAAAGAAAAACTGAGCAATGGTGATAAATATCAATAGAAAACAATAAAAAATATGGTAGATATTAATCCAGCTATAAAAACTATCACTTTAAACAGCAGTGGCCTAAATATACCAATTAAAAGGCAGAGATTGTCAGAGTGAATAAAAAAGACCTAATTATATATTAAGAAACTCACCTTAAATATAAGGACAGAGGTACAAATTAAAAGTAAAGTAAAGCAATGGAGAAAGTAAAGGGATGCTAACACTAGTCAAAAGATAGGTGGAGTAGCTATATTAATTTCAGATGAAGCCAGCTCCAGAGCGAGGAGAATTATCAAAGATGAGGAGCAACATTATGTAATGATAAAGAGATCAATTATTCATGAAGACATAATGTGTCAAATTATGACATAATGTGTGTGCACAACAGAACATCAAAATTTGAGACAAAAACTGATAAGAACTGCAAGGAGACATAGATGAATACACCATTATAGCTGTAGTCTTCAACACACCTCTGTCAGCAGTTGACCAATCTAGCAGGCAGAAAATCAGTAAGGACATAATTGAAATGAAGAGCACCATCAATCAACTGGATTTAATTGACATCATAAAATACTTCATCCAATACAGCAGAATACACCTTCTCCTCAAATTCCCATGGAACACACTAAGAGAGACCACATTCTGGGCCACAAAACACACCTTACTAAATTTAAAAGTTTTTAAATAGAAATTATATGAAGTATTCCCAGACCACAGTGGAATTAAACTAGATATCAATAACAGAAACATAGATGGAAAACCACAAAATACTTAGAGTTAAGCAACACACTTCTAAATAACGTATGGGTCAAAAAGAAGTTTCAAGAATAATTTTAAAATATTTCAAACTAAATAAAAATACGTGTTATCTAAATTTGTGGATGCAGTGAAAGCTGTGCTTGGAAATTTATACATATATGCATTGATGCATATGTTAGAAAACTCTAAAATCAATAATCTAAACTTTTACGTTAGAAAACTAGATAACCAAGGGCAAATTAAACCCAATTAAGCAGAAGAAAAGAAATAAGAATTAGAGAAGAAATTAATGAAATTGAAAACAGAAAACTGATAGAGAAATACAATCTGATAGAGAGCTGGTTGTTGGAAAAATTCAGTAAAGTTGATGAGCCTCTAGTCAGAGAGCAGACACAAGTTACTAATATCAGAAATAAAAGAGGGACAATTACTACTGATCCCATGGACATTAAAATAAGAAAGGAATATTATAAACAACTCTATGCCCACAAATATGAAAACCTACATGAAATGGACAAACTCTTTGAAAGGCACAATCTACCAAAACTCACCAAGAAAACAGTTAATATAAATATGCCTACATGTATAAATGAATAAGCCTGTATCTGTTATTAAAGATAACAGTCTATTCAACTAAATAAATTGAATCTATAAGAAATAACCTTTCAAAATAGAAAGCAACAGCCCAGATTAGTTCACTGATGAATTCTAGCAAACATTTACAGGATAAATTATACCAATTCTTTACAATTTTTCCTGAAAATAGCAGAGAGGCTACTTCCTAACTCAATCTAGGAATCCAGCATTACCTTAATACTCAAACCTAACAAAGTCACTGCAAGAAAGGCAAACAATTTCTCTCATGAGCATAGGTGCAAAATTTTTCAATGAAGTATGAGTATATCACATCCAACAATGTATAAAAAGAAGTATATGCCACAACCAAGTGGGATTTATTCCAGGTATACAAGGCTAGTTCAGCATTCCATAGGCAACAGGCTAAAAATCATATGCTTATATCAATTTGACAAAATCCAACACCCATTCAAAGATTAAAATTTTCAGCAAATTAGGAATAGAGGGGAACTTCCTCAACTTGATAAAGCACATTTACCAAGACCCTACAGCTAACATCATACTTAATTGTGAAATACTAGATGATTTCCCTCTGAGTTTAGGAACAAGGCAAGGTGTTCCCTCTCACCACTCCTATTCAACATCTTACTGAAGGTCCTAGCTAATATAATAACAAGAAAAGGAAACTGAACATACATAGATTGGGAAGGAAGAAATAAAACTGTCTTTATTCACAGATGACATGATGGTCTATGTAGAAAATCCCAAGGAATCAACAACCACAGCAACAAAACTCCTAGAATTAATAAGTAATAATAATAAAGTTGCAGGATATAAGGTTAATACACAAAAGTCAACTGATTTCTTATATATTAGCAATGAACAATTGGAATTTGAATTTAAAAACACAATACCATTTCATTAGCATTTAACAAAATGTTAAATGCTGTTAGATACAGATATAAGGCTAACAAAATATGCACAAGATTTATATGGGGGGAAATACTGAAAGAATTTCAATATTTGCTGAAAAAAATTTAAAAAATCAAAATAAATGGAGGGATGTTCCATGAATGGAGATAGGAAGACTTAATATTGTCAAGATGTTAGTTCTGCAATATTAGATCTATAGATTTAACACAATCCGAATCAAAATCCCAGCAAATTATTTTGTGGATATTGACAAACTTGTTCTAAAGTTTATGGAAAAGACAAATGACACAGAATAACACAATACTGAAACAGAATAACAAAGTAAGAGGACTAATACTATCTGACTTCAAGACTTACTATAAAAGCTACTGTAATCAAAACAGTATAGTACTGTTAATAGGCAAATACATCAGTTGAATAGAATAGAGAGCCCAGAAATAGACCCACACAAATATAGTCAACTTATATTTGACAAAGTAGCAAAACAGCTCAATGGAGAAAGGATAGTCTTCCCAACAAATAGTGCTGGAACAACTGAAGATCCACATTCAAAAAAAGAGGAAGAAAATGAACCTAGACACAGACCTTACACCTTTTAAAAATATTACCTCAAAATGGATCATTCACCTAAATGTAAAATGTTAAACTAAAAATTATTAGAAAATAACATAGGAGAAAATCTAGATGACTTTTGGTTTGGTGATATGTTTTTAGATTCAACACCACAGGCATGAAAGAAAAAAAATGATGTCAGTTTATTAAAATTAAAACTTTTGGCTCTGTGAAAGACACTGTTAAGAAAATGAGAAGACAAACCACAGACTGGGAGCATAATATCAAAACAAACAAATAACTGAAAATGGACTAGTATCCAGAATACAACAAAGAATTCTTAAAGCTCAACAATGAGAAACAACCAATTAAGAACTGACAAAAATAACTGATTCACTTTGTTATAAAGCAGAAACTAACACACCATTGTAAAGCAATTATACCCCAATAAAGATGTTAAAAAAAAAAAAAGAACTGACAAAAGATCTGAATAGACACCTCACCAAATAAGATATACAGATGACAAATAAGTATATGAAAAGATGTTCAACATCATATATCATTAGGACATTTCAAAGTAAAACAATGAAGACACCACAACCCGCCTATTAGAACAGTCAAAATCCAAAACACAGACAACACCAAATGCTGGTGAGAATGTGGAGCAAAAGGAACTCTCATTCATTGCTGGTGGGAATGCAAAATGGTACAGCCACTTTGGAAGACAGTTTAGCAGTTTCCTACAAAACTAAACATACTCTTACCATGTGATACAGCATTCATACTCCATGATATTTACCCAAATGAGTTGAAAACTATTGTCTATACACAAACCTGCACATTAATGCTTATAGAAGCTTCATTCATAATTGTCAAGACTTAGAAGCAACCAAGATGTTCTTCAATAGGAAACTGTGCTACATTTATACAGTTAAATATTTTTTCAGCAATAAAAAGAAATGAGCTATCAAGCCACAAAAAGACATGGAGGAACCTTAAATTCATAGTGCAAAGCTAAAGAAGCCAATCTGAAAAGGCTATACAATTCCAACTCTATGACACCCTAGAAAAGGCAAAATTATAGAGACAGGAAAAATATCAGTGGTTTTTAGATTTTGAGAGAGGCAAGGTAGAGCATAGGACATTTTAGGGGCAGTGAAACTATTCTATAGGATACTGTAATGGTAGATACATATCATTATACATATGTCAAAGCTCATAGAATTTACAACACAAAAAGTGAACCCTAATGTTAACTGTGTACTTTAGTTAATAATAATGTATCAATATTGGCTCATCAATTATAACAAATGTGACTTAGCTGAAACTTCCACTTTCAAAATCCTACTACATTTGGAAGTTACTGAGAGCATATCTATTTAGATCAAGTTAAAATTTTGCTTTCATTAATTCTGCAAATTAAAAAAGTAAACTATAGCTATATTCTATAAATACAAAAAAAGTATATCATGTGTATTATCCAGGCAGGAAAAAAAAGGTTAGCTACATGCAATCAAAATTTAGTCTATGCCACAAGACAGTGAAACAGCATGTATATAATTTAAGGAAGTAGAGAATGTACTTAGGCAACTTGTCTTCCATGTACAGTGGAAATATAGAAACTCTCGGGTATAATTTAAACTATTACTCTATTACCCAAATCATTTTATTAAGGAAAAAGAATCTTACTTGAGAACTTCCTCCAACTGACCAAAGGTAAATCCAATAAATAATTAAAATATGTGAAAGTCATAATCCAAAAGACTGGTGGTAAACAATGGAAATCATTTACATTTTTATTAAGTATGCAATAAATAAAACCTCATGATAGTGGTAGAATAGATAGCTCTGAAATGAATAGAGATATATTTATATTCTTGGTATATAATAAAAGCTTTTGGTAGAAAACATCACACATTAGTGAGGATGAGATAGATTAGTCAGCAAATGCTCTCAAAAGAAGTTATTCTGAGGAAAAAACAATGTCTTGCCCTATTCTCCACATTAAAACACATTGAAAATTGATTTAAAAGCCATTCTTTTTTATAAAGGAAAAGGAAGCAAAGAAAGAAATATATAGAAAAAGAGAAAAAATCCTATTCAAAAATAGAGGTTTAGGGACTTCCTTGGTGGCACAGTGGTTGAGAATCTGCCTGCCACTGCAGGAGATGCCAGTTTGATCCCTGGTCCAGGAAGATCCCACATACCGCTGTGCACCTAAGCTTGTGTGCCACAACTACTGAGCCTGTGCTCTAGAGCCCACGTGCAACTATTAAGCCCTTGCACTGCAACTGCTGAAGCCCACATGCCTAGAGCCCATGCTCCACCGCAAGAAAAGCCACCGCAATGAGAAGCCCACGCATCACAATGAAGAGTAGCCCCCGCTCACCGCAACTAGAGAGAAAGCCCATGCGCAGCAATGAAGACCGAACACAGCCAAAACAAACAAACAAACAAAAGAAAGAGCAAAAATAGAGGTTTACATTTAGCTAATGTTAGGATAGGGGAAACTTTTCATGCCTAAAGACAGCAGAAGAAATCATGAAGATAAATGTCAAATAAATTTAACTTAAAAATTAGTTTTTATGTTTAAAAATATAATTAAAAGGAAAATAGACAATCTTTGAAAACTATCAGTATTAGCAATGTATAAAATAACTATGCAATTCAGGCTTAACCTGACAATTTACAATAGAAAATATATAACTGGCTATTAAAAAAAAATTTTTTTAAGTTTAACCTTTCTAGTCATAAAAATGCAAATTAAAATAAAGAGGTGCCACTTGTCTTCAATCCATTTCATTTAAAATTTTTAAAATAAATCATATGTAATCCTGGCAAAAGTAGTAGTGAGATAAGTGCTCCTAAAGCTGTGGTAGATGGGTGCATTGGTATTACCTTCTGAAAATAATTCAACAATATGAATACAAAGTTAAAATATTTTGCACAAGTAAGTTATCTGAAGTCATGCAGAGAAAGTGGAGTGGTTAAACATACAAGGATAGATAATAATTGAAACTATGAATATTACACTTACGTTATAATAAATATTTAACAAGAAGGAATGGTTAAATAAGATGTGCCCACAAGGTGAGATACATAACTGTTCACAATGAGAGTTTCAAAGAGTTTTAAAGATGTGGAAAAAGCCTATGCTGAAATATGAAATGAAATTCTCTGTATATAAAATTATATGTAATATGATCCCAATTTTGTTAAAAAAATAGACACCTAGAGAAACGGGTAGAGAAAGAATATTCCAAATATTGATTGTAGTTATTCTGGGATATTTGATATCATAGGTAATTTTAATTTCTACAGGGAGTGTGTCACATTTATACTCTGAAAAATTATAAAAGATAAAATATTCTTAGACCCTGTTAACTGACCCCTATCATCCAGGTGAAAGGAAGGCATGTTTCTGCCATGCTCTGAAATGGCCAAGACACACCTGGAGTATGGTATCCCGTCCCAGATACTGCATTCTCAAGGGTAATGTGTAGAAATGCTGACTATCTTTTGAACAGGGTGAGCAGAAAAATGAGGGTAGTGGGTAAGGCGCAGTGATAAGATGTATGAGAATAAGTGAGAGGATCTGAGAACTTTAGCTTAGGACAGAGAAGCTAAATGCTATTACTCATCTGTTTTCAAGTGTTTGAGCAGCTGTTATCAGAAAAAGGTGTGGCATTGTCTTACTGTGATTTGGATAAAGGAGGCAGATTTTGTCGAAATGAAGAATGTTCCCATCCATTTAATTGTCCCGTGATGACATCACAGAGCAGAGAGGTCTCTGTCTTTTGAATAGTCCAGTGTTGTGGCATAAGGGTCATCCCTCCTGGGTCACTGCTTGGGCCTCCATGCCTAAGATTCAGTGTTCCTCATTAGGAGAAGGTGCAATGGGAGAGTTATTGATGAAAGGACTTCAGACTGAAATTGGAAAGCGTCACATTCCAACAAACTTAATGAAAAGAGACAGAACATAAAGTCCTTTCATCAATTCAGATTTTAAATTTGGCATATATTAGATTATATATGATAGTAAGCTCACTAAGAATAAAGGAGCAAGAGAGAGGAAAAGAGCTTGAGGTTTAAATTCTTGTTGTTGTATTATCAACAGTGATTGATAATTGATTGCACATTTCACCCGTGACCAAAGTTTGTTATTTTGCATGTGAAATTAGTATCTGATATTCTTTCAGCGAATGATTTGGAATTTAGTAAGACCAGGGTGTGGTTTTCACCCTTGTGAAAGCAGTCATCTAAACTGTCTCTATTCTGTTTAACCTCAAAGACAGAGATGTGATGTTTCTCTGAAGTAACTCCAGAAAGAAGGTTAGATGCATTCCCACAGAGAATATGATTGAATTTTTTAATATGCTCCATAATGAGCATGGATTGTCACATATTTTCCATTTCTAAAATAGATAAAGTGCTTTGAAATTTGATGTACATTAAGAGACTGCTCCCTTTTCCTATCAGTTTAAAAATGGAATTGATTTTTGCAAACATACTGTTTTCTGGCTGTGAGGAGTGGTGTTAAATTTTCAAATAATTCCCATCATTGGCTTCATTAACTTAGATAGTGGGGATGTTGATAGTTTTAGTATTAATGTGGACCAAGAGGTTGCATCTTGTGTTTGAGAGAGTGTTTTCATCATAAAAATAATACAGTTTTTGTTATAATTATTTCATGTTTGGCTATCTTGAGGAAAACAATCCTCTAAAAATGTCTCTATTCCACCATGGTAATTTCTGATGAGACTATTTTTTATTTGCTACAGTAAGAGAAGTGATGGCAAATTGGATACAGATATATTCTCCAAGGCAGACAATATTTTCTCCAGAGAAAATATATTTAGTATCATTTTTCTGAGAAATCCTGGTCTAGAAACCTCTTAAAACATACAAGTTGTTATATTATCTTATTTATTCATATGATGTCTTACACTTTATCTCTTCTTTTTAAAATACCTAAAAACATGCTAGAAAAAAAATTATGTGATTGTGAGGTTACTCTCAGCAACCTTCATTCATGTTTGATATTTAAGCACACTTACAAGGGTAACTACTTATAATCTAGGTAACCTAAAATTGGTCTTTTTTTCCTTCATCAAATCTCAAGTTCCTGAAAAGTGTCACTGAAAGCAATAAAAACCCCCAGAGATCCCTAAGACCGAATGATTTTTTTGTGTGCCTTAGAGACAGGGGAAGGTGATGTTTACATTGATGATACCCCTTTTTGTCTTGGTTGGTTCTTTAGATTCCTTTGATTGTGAGGAAGGAGAGTGAGGTCCTGCATACTTAGGCACCGTCCCCATCACCCCCCAACACACACACAGGCAGCACTGGGAGAACAAATACCTCAGTCTTCCCAATGTTGGGAAAGAAGATGGCTATAGATAACAACAGCACCCAGAGAGCATTCACTGGGTGTCAGGCACTGTTCTCAGTACTTTACATAAATTTGTTCACCCAGCCTTCACAACAACCACAGGAAGCATTGTTATTTTCTCTTTGCCAATGAGGACTCTCAGGCACAAAACGCTTAAGTTGCACAAAGTCCCACAAGTGGTAAGTGGGGAGCCAGTATTGAACAGGTGATTTGCTCCAGGGCTCATCCTCTTCATCATGACACCTTACAAAGGGCCCCTCTACAAAGCTAGTATTGGCATGTAATATGATTGCTTATAAATTTTCTTTTTAATCCTTATATTACTCTTGTACGGGAGGAAGAATAATTTTCTCCCTACTCTCTGAGTTCCTAGCTGAACCCTCTGATAAAAGACAGATTAACAAGAAGAAAAAAACAAACAGAAATCTATTAACACGTGTACCTCATATATACATGGAAGATACCCAGGAAAAATGTGTAGCTCCCATGAGTTACACAGAGGTGGCTTAGAATTCAGGATTAAATACCATCTTAATAGGGAAAGGGGAGAGGGATGTAGGCCTGTGAGAGAAGAATCAATGGTTTTTAGGAAAGATGACTGGTCCCTTAGAAGAACAGTTGGGGGAGGTATGACAGAGTTTGTCTGGGTTTGGTGTTGACTTCTAGTCTCTTCTCTCATAAGAATCAATCTTCCTCAGTTGAATCCCAGGGAGGGAATTAGTGGCAATTGAGTTTCTTTTGGAGGATCTATCTTTAGACAAATAAGGCGAGTTGAGAGAAAGCTGCTTTAAATGCTATATCTCAAAATAATCAATATGCCAAAGCAACATATTTTGGGGTGGCCTGTTCTACTATCCTTCACTCCTTTAGGTTTGCATTAATTTTTAGCCCCATTTCATAGATAAGGCAACTGAAGTTCAGATACAGAGTTTTCTTTTGTTTTCCCCTGGGACATGTTCTCCTTTAGGAGGAGCCAGGAATGAACCTTGGTCTTCTGAATTACATTCCATTGCTTCTTCCCCTAACTCGGCTGCCTGTCAAAGCCAGGCCCTGAGGCTAACATGACAGTTCCTGAAGGAAAGCAATTAGGGTGAGTTAGGACTTATAATAAACCAAGGAAAAAGAAAGGTATAACTGTTTCAACGAAACAATCTTAATTAAAGGCAAAGTAGATTAAATCTTTTAAACAGATATGCCTGTCTAGAAATCTCACACCACCGAGTATAATTATACTGGCAAAATCTAGAGTGAAGGAGAAGAGAGAAAAGAAGGAGTATTATCTTTGGATACTAGAGAGTCCCAGCACAGCAAGGAAATGGATGATGAGATAACACAGATTTTAAAAATGGGACGAAGGCATCATCCAGGTTGGAGATCTCACCTTCTACACCAGGATGTTTTGACTTTAGTATGTTTTAATATCTAGTAAGTCTCATCTCCCCAACCCCCATTGTGCTCCTCACTCAATGCTCTTCATTTTAGGTTTTTCCTAGTTATTTTTCCATTTGAATTTTGGAACCAATTGTCTAACATCAGAAAAACAAAAAACTTTTTGGCGTTTTAATTGGATTTGCTAAATTTATGTAAAACTTGGGATAATTGACTTCTTTATGGAGTTAAGTTATCCTATCCATTTGACATATTTACTTTTGTGTCTTTCAGGAGCATCTTTAATTTTCCTCATGCAACATTTTACACATTTCTTGTTAGATTTCTTTCTTTTTATTTTGTTTTTAATTTTTTATTGATGTAACATTATTATAACATTATGTGTTTCATGTGTACATTATATTTCAACTTCTGTATACATTATAGTACTCACCACCCCCCAAAGTTTAGTTTTCATCTGTCACTGTACAGTTGACCCCCTTTACAATTTTGCCCTCCCCCCGCCCCTTCCCCTCTAATACCTGCTATTCTGTTCACTGTAGCTACATGTTTGTTTTTATTTGGTTTGGTTTGTCCATTTATTTTGTTTTTTTCTGTTTTGTGTTTTAGATTCTACATATGAGTGAAGTCATATGGTATTTGTCTTTCTCTGTTGGACTTATTTCACTTAGCATAATACTTTCAAGGTCAATCCATGTTGTCTCTAACAGCAAGATTTTTAATCTTTTTTATGGCTTCTTCATTCATTCATTCATGGGTACTTGGCTTATTTCCATATCTTAGCTATTTTAAATAATGCTGCAATAAGCACTAGGGGGCAAATTTCTTTTCGAATTACTGTTTTCGTATTCTTTGGATAAATACACAGAGGTAGAATAACTAGACCATATGGCAGTTCTATTCTGAATTTTTTGAGGAATCTCCATGATGGTTTCCATAGTGGCTGCACCAATTTACATTCCCACCAATAATGTATGAAGGTTCTATTTTCTCCACATGCTCTTCAACACTTGTTATTTTTTACGTTCTCTATAATAAATATTCTAATGAGTGTGAGGTGATATCCTATTGTGGTTTTGATTTGCATTTCCCTAATAATGAGTGATGTTGAATATTCTTTCATGAACCTGTTGGCCATCTGTATGTCTTCTTTGGAAAAAATGTCTATTCAAATCCTCTGTCCATTTTTTAATCAAGTTGTTAGGTTTTTTTTTTTTTTGATGTTGAATTGTATGAACTCTGTATGTTTTGAAAATTAACTTCTTATTGGATATAAAATTTGCAAATATCTCCCATTTGGTAGGTTGTCTTCTTGTTTGGTTGATGGTTTACTTTGCTGTACAGAAACTTTTTAATTTGATATAGTTTCATTTTTTATTTTTGCTATTGTTTACTTTGCCTCAGGGGACATATGTAGAAAGTTTCTAAGTCAAATGTTTTCTTCCAGGAGTTTTATACTTTCATGTCTTACTTTCAAGTATTTCATCAATTTTCAGTTGACTTTTGTGTATAGTGTAAGAGAATAGTCTACTTTCATTCTCTTGCCTGTGGCTGTCCAGTTTTCCCAACACCATTATTAAAGAGACTGGCCTTTCTCCATTGTATGTTCTTTGCTCCTTCATATATGAATTAACTGTTCATATATGTGCGGGTTTATTTCTGGGTTCTTGATTCTGTCTCATTGGTTTGTGTGTCCATTTTTCTGCCAATACAATGCTGTTTTGATTACTATGGCTTTGTAGTATAATTTGAAATCAAGGTGTGTGATCCTTGTAGCTTTACTCAGGATTGCTCTGGCTATTGGGAAGCTTTTGTAATTCCATGTAAATTTAAATAATTTTTTGGTTCTTTTTCTGTGAAAAATTGTCATTGGGATTTTGATAGCATTTACATTGAATCTGTAGATTGCTTTAGGTAATATGGACATTTTAACAATGCTAATTCTTCTAACACATAAGCATGGAATATTTTTCCATTTCTTTGTGTCTTAAATTTCTTTCAGCAATGGTTTTATAGTTTTCAGTGTAGAGGTCTCCTTGATTAAATTTATTCCTAGGTATTTTGTTCTTTTTGCTGCTACTGTGAATAAGATTGTTTTCTTAATTTCTTTTTCTGCTTGTTAGTTGTTAGTGTATAGAAGTTCAGCAGACTTTGTATATTGATTTTGTACCCAGAAATACTTGTTTATTGTTTCTAATAGGCTTGTGGTAGAGTCTCTAGGGTTTTCTGTATCTAAAATCATGTCATCCACAAATAGTGACAGTTTACTTCTTCCTATCCAATTTGGATGCTATCTATCTATCTATCGATCATCTATTGATTTATTTATTTTTGTGCCTAAGTGCTCTGGCTAGGACTTATATTACTGTGTTGAATAAGAGTGGTAAGAGTGGGCATCCTTGTCTTGTTCCTGATCTTAGAGGGATAGTTTTCAGTTTTTCACCACTGAGTATAAAGTTAACTGTGGGTTCATCATATATGGTCTTTATTATGTTTAGGAAAGTTCCTTCTATCCCCATTTTTTTGAGAGTTTTTATCATAAATGGTTGTCAAATGATTTTTCTACATCTATTGAGATGATCAAATTATTTTTATCTTTCATTTTGTTAATATGGTGTTTAACATTGATTGATTTGCAGATATTGATTCATTCTTTCATTGCTGGGATAAATCCCACTTGATCATGGTATGTGATCCTTTTAATTTACTGTTGTATTTCTTTGCTAATATATTGAGGACTTTTGCATCTGTGTTCATCAGACATATTGGCCTGTAATTTTCTTTCTTTGTGTTGTCCTTTGCCTGGGTTTGGTATCAGGGTAATGTTGGCCTTGTAAAATATTATGAAGTATTCCTTCCTCTTCAGTTTTTTTGGAAGAATTTTAGAAGGATAAGCATTAAATCTTTGAATATTTGCTAGAATTCACCTGTGAAGCCATCTGGTCCTGGGCTTTTGTTTTTTGGGAGATCTTTGATTACTGATTCAATCTCCTTACTAGTGATCAGTTTACTCAGATTTTCTCTTTCCTCATGATTCAGTCTTGGAAGGTTGTATGAGGCTAAAATTTTCTATTTCTTCTAGGTTGTCTAATTTGTTGGCATATAGCTGTCCATAGTATTGTGTTGGCCAAAAAGTTCATTTGGGTTTTTCCATAACATCTTACCTGAACGAACTTTTTGGCCAATCTAATATTTTCTTACAATCCTGTGTATTTCTTTGGTATCTATTAATTCTCCTCCTTCATTTCTTTTTTTTTTTTTTTTTGGCTGTGTTGGGTCTTCATTGCTGTGTGTAGGCTTTCTCTAGTTGTGGCAAGTGGGAGCTACTCTTCATTGCAGTATGTGGGCTTCTTGTTGCAGAGCACAGCCTCCAGGTGCGTGGTCTTCAGTAGTTGTGGCACATGGGCTCAGTAGTCATGGGGCATGGCTCTAGAATGCAGGCTCAGCAGCTGTGGCATGCAGGCTTATTAGTAGATCCATGGTATCTTCTAGGACCAGGGATCGAACCCGTGTCCCCTGTATTGGCAGGTGGATTCTTAACCACTGTGCACCAGGGAAGTCCCTCCTCTTTCATTTCTGATTTTATTCATCTGAACTTTCTCTCTCTCTCTTTTTTTTTAGTGAGTCTAACTAAAAGTTGGTCAGTTTATCTTTTCAAAGAACCAGCTTAGTTTCATTGATCTTTTTCTATTGTCTTTTTAGTCTCTTTTTAATTTATTTCCACTCCGATTCTTTTTTTAGTTCCTTCATCCTGTTGAGGCTTCATTTATTCTTCTTTTTAATAGCTTCTTTAGATATAAAATTAGGTTGTTTATTTGAGATTTTTCTTTTTTCTTGAGGTTGGCATGTATTGGTATACACTTCCCTCTTAGTATTGCTTTTGCTGCATCACATACATATTGGTATGTTGTATTTTCATTTGTCTTCACATATTTTTTAAATTTCTTTTTTGATTTCTTCATTGACCCAATAGTTATTCAGTAGTATGTTGTTTTGTCTCCACATATTTGTGACTTTCCCAGCTTTCTTCTTTTGGTTGATTTCTAGTTTCATACCACTGTGGTCAGAAAAGAGGCTTGATAGGATTTCAGTCTTCATAAATTTATCGAGATTTGTTTTATGTCCCAACATATGGTCTATCCTTGAGAGCATCCATGTGCACTTGAGAAGAATGTGTATTCTGCTGCACTTGGATGGAATCCTCTGTATAAATCTATAAAAGTTCTTTTGATCTAATGTTCCATTTAAAGCTGCTCTTTCTTTGTTGACTTTCTTTCTGGATGACCTATCCACTGGTATAAGTGAGGTTTTAAAGTCCCCTAATATTATTGTGTTGCTGTCAGTTTCCCCCGTGAGGTCTATTAATAATTGCTTTATATATTTTGGTGCTCTTTTGATAGGTTCATATATATTAATAACTATTATGTCTTCTTGATGAATTGTCTCCTTTATTATTATATACTGTTCAGTTTTGTCTCTTGTAACCTTTTCTGACTTGAAACCTATTTTGTCTGATATGAGTATGGCTACACCCACTTTCTTTTGGCTGCCATTTGCTTGTCTTATTATCCATCCTTCACTTTGAGCCTATATTTGCCTTTAGAGCTGAGATGAGTCTCCTGGAGGCAGCATATAGTTGAGTCTTATTTTTTAATCCATCCAGCCACTCTATTTTTTGATTGGTGAATTCAATCTGTTTACATTTTGGGTGATTATTGATATATCAGGACTTAGTACTGCTATTTTAGCTTTTGTTTTCTGGTTGCTCTATATCTCTATTATTTCTTTTTCCTTGTGTTTCTATCTGTCATTTTGGTTTGGTAGTTTTCTATGATATTTTTCTCAGTTTCCTCTTTTTCTGTGTGTCATGTTTCTGCTCTGGATTTATGTTTTGTGGTTGTCATGATGTTTGTATAAAACATCTCATAAATAAAATAACCCTTTCTCTGCTGATAACATCTTATCTTCATTTGCCTATATGGGTTCCATTCTTTTCATCTTCCTCTTTTATGTTTTTGTTGTCTCAAATTATCCCTTTTTATGTTGTAAGTTCATTACCAAATTGAAGTAGTTATAGTTATTTTTACTGCTTTTTTTCCCTTTAACATTTATGCTTTAATTAAGCATAAATATTATGCTTAATTAAGCATAAACTCTATCCCTGTATAGAGTTGCAATTTTCTGATTTTATTTTTCACCTTACTCAATGTTTTGTGTACTTTTACCTTTCATTTCAGGTAGACTGCGGCTGTTTTCAGCATTTCTTGTAAGCCAGGTCTAGTGGTAGTTAACTCCCTCAGCTTTTGTTTATCTGGGAAAGCTTTTAGTTTTGCTTCATATCTGAAGGGTAAATTTGCCAGATTTTTGGCTGACAGCTTTTAATCTTTCAATTTTTTTTTTTTTTTTTTTTGCGGTACATGGGCCTCTCACTGTTGTGGCCTCTCCCGTTGTGGAGCACAGGCTCTGGACGCACAGGCTTAGTGGTCATGGCTCACGGGCCCAGCCGCTCCACGGCATGTGGGATCTTCCCAGACCAGGGCACAAACCCGTGTCCCCTGCATCGGCAGTCGGACTCTCAACCACTGCACCACCAGGGAAGCCCTAATCTTTCAATATTTTGAGTACGTTATTTCACTGTCTCCTGACCTGTAGAGTTTCTGCTGAGAAATCTGCTAATAACCTATTCAAGATTCCTTTGTAGGTTACTGTCCTTTTTCCCTGGTTGCCTTTAAAATTCTTTTTTGTCATTGACTTGGCAATTTAGTATTGGAGAAAGTCTTTTTGTGGTGAGGTAGTTAGGTATTCTCTTAGCTTTATGGACTTGTATATCCAGTTCCTTTCCCACCTTTGGGAAGTTCTCAGCTATTATTTCTTTAAATAAACTCCCCATTCCCTACTCCTCCCTTCTCCTTCTGGGGTACCCATTATCCTTATGTTGCCCTTCCTAATGGAATCGGATAGCTCTCATAGAATTTCTTCATTATTTTTTTAGATCGTAGTTCTCTCTTCTTTTCTACCTGTATCTTTTGTAGATTTCTTTCTTAGAGCTTACTAATTCTCTCTTACATATGTTTTGTTCTGTTTCCAATGCTTTCTAATGCATTTTTTTTTTTTTTTTTTTTTTTTTTTTTTTTTTTTTTGCTGTATGCGGGCCTCTCACCGTCGTGGCCTCTCCTGCTGTGGAGCCCAGGCTCCAGACACACAGGCTCAGTGGCTCAGCGGCCATGGCTCACTGGCCCAGCCGCTCCGCGGCATGTGGGATCTTCCCGGACCGGGGCACGAACCCGCGTCTCCTGCATCGGCAGGCGGACTCTCAACCACTGTGCCACCAGGGAAGCCCCTCTAATGCATTTTTATCTCACTTTTTGAGTTCTTCAGCTACAGAATTTCTGTTTGGTTCTTTTTTAGAGTTTCAATCTCTTTGGTAAAGTGTTGCTTCAGTTCATTCATTTTAATCATGAGCACATTACCCTGCCTTTCTGAGTGTTCTTGTAGCTCACTGAGTTTCTTCATGACAGCTATTTTTTTTTTGGCCACACTGTGCAGCTTGTAGGATCTTAGTTCCCGACCAGGGACTGAACCTGGGCTCTCGGCAGTGAGAGCATGGAGCATGACAGCTAGTTGAATTCTCTATCAGTTACTTTAAGTTTGGTTCCTGGAAAATTGTCGTTTTCTTTTTATGATATTGTGTTACCATGGTTCTTCATGGTGTTCAATGAGTTGTTCCTCTGTTAGCGTATTTGAACTAGTGAAACCTTTCTTCTTTAGGTAAAGCTTTTTTTTTTTTAAACTTGATTTTAACTTAACAGATCAGTAATTGGAGGCCTTTCTTTGGTTTTTCAGTAGGTGGCACTATAGAACAAGGTTTAAGTTTCTGTTGCCTGAACTGCCTCTGGTTATGGAGTAGGCACTTTCCACCCTATACAGTCTCTGCCAGAAGTGTCCTCTGGTGGCCTTGTTGTCACTGCTTGTGCTTCCAGGGTCACTGGCACCTTGCTGCTGCTGTTGTTGCTACTGTCACTGGCGTTGCTGCCTGGGGCTCTCGAATGGCAGGCACCTCCACCGTGTCCAGTGTCGCCTGGGTTGTCAGCTCTGCTGCTGCAGGGAGGGTGGGGGTCAGAGTCACAGGCACCTCCACTGCTAGAGGGATGGGGTCTCAGGCCCTCCTGCTGCTGCTGCTTGATTACCTGTGCAGCTGTGGCTAGGTTGTGGAGGAAGCTGTGCACCATCTCCCCCGCTACTATTAGGTTCTCTGGAGTTGCAGGTCAGCCTCTGTGGTCAGGGGGCCTGGATCAGCACCTCTTCTGCTGTTCCTCACGTTCTGCCTCCTCTATGTGTTCCAGTCTACCCACCTTTTGATGTACACATGTATGAATTCTCTGGTGTCTTGATATGTTGGGCAGAGGAACATTTGTTGTGCTATGCATGTTTTGCTGGTTGTAGATTGAAGGGGAGAGACAAAGGGAACATTTCATGCCACCATGATGCTGATATCACCAAAATGTGCTTTTTATTTTTTTTAATTTTTTGTTGTTGTTATAAATGGGGTTTTCTTTTCTATTGCTCTTTTTTTAAAAAAAAAACTATATAATTAAGAAAGTGTGCATTAACTGGTATCTTATATAGGTGAGATTTTGAAACATTTTTGTCTTATTACTACTTTTCACTCCTAAAAACTATTGTGTACCCCAAAGCGTTTTTGTTTATATGATTTTTATCTGTTGGTATTTACTACATTAAAAATTAAAACTGAGGAATTTTTAAAATATGTATTTGTTGACTCATTTAAAAAACAAGAAGCCAATTGCATAATAAACTATTAGCACAATTTTAATGGAAAAAATTGGCATATTTTAAATACCAAAGGGAAAATTAGTGAGAAGAGTGGCACTATTTTAAACTTTTGCAAATCATTTTCATCTTTAGCTAAATAGAAGACAGCTGTATTCTCATGTCTTCTTCTTCAGTCAATCCATTGCTAGGTCACATATCATATCATCTCTGGGACACTCTACTGTACACTACTGAGAGAATGACAGTGAGAAAAACACATAATGTCATAGTATTTTTATGATAATAATTTTGACCTTGCAACACCCTTGAAAGAAGACTGCTGGTGTAGAGTATTGTTGTTTTTGGTTTTTTATAAATTTATTTATTTTTTAAAATTTTTGGCTGTGTTGGGTCTTCATTGCTGAGCGTCAGCTTTTCTCTATTTGTGGTGAGTGGGGTCTACTCTTCATTGCAGTGCACGGGCTTCTCATTGCAGTGGCTTCTTTTGTTGCAGAGCACAGGCTCTAGGCATGTGGGCTTCAGCAGTTGTGGCACATGGGCTCAGTAACTGTGGCTGGTGGGCTCTAGGGCGCCGGCTCAGTAGTTGTGGCGCATGGGCCTAGGTGCTCTGCGGCATGTGGGATCTTCCCGGGCCAGGGCTCAAACCCGTGTCCCCTGCATTGGCAGGCGGATTCTTTTTTCTCCTTATATCTGTTAATAATATGTGAATTTTCTTAATGTGTTGTTTTCTTAATGTGATATTGAATTTTTTTTGTTTTTATCTATTTAGGACTTTTTCATGGACATTCAAAAGTAAAATTGGCTAGTATTAGACTTATTTTTTATTTCTGTAATGAAATATTTACTGTAAAGTATCACAATGGTATTAATTTTGGCATTAATATTTCCATGTTTCAGAAAAGCCTCGTACATAATTATGTAATTTCTCTAATGTAGATATCTATGATGCGAGGTAGGGTAAAGCAACATTTTATCATGAGCCCAAATGATGGATTACACAAAGCTTGACAGAGAGAAACATTTTGCTCACTTCTATTCCCAATCCTCCAACCATGCATAAGCTCTACACACTGTGGCTTCTCTTCATTTATATTTTCCCCTCTCTCAAATGCAAAGGACTAGGGGGAAGCTAATGCAGCCACAAAGTTCGATGTAGTGCATCAAAAGAGTAACAGCAGCTAAAAAAGACGTAGCTCAAATACCAGCTTATCCCCTAAGTGTGTGATTTTACTAAATGTCTTCAAGTCTCAGGGTCCTCATTTGTTAAATGTGGATAATAATACCTACCTCATAGGTCCAGTGAGAACACATTGAAATAATATGTGTAAATTGCTTTTATGTACCTGGCACATAGTCATTGTTTAATAATTGGTGGTTGAAGTTTTTTTAGTAACCATGCTTTTAAAGGGAGACGAAAAATGCAGGAGTAAATGAGTGTAGAATAGTTGGCATTGTACCTTTGACCTGGTTTAATCAGGAAAGACTTTTGGGGATCAGAAAAGCTTGAATTAAGGTTTGAAGCTTGAGTAAATGCATTAGTATCTATTGTCGCATAACAAATTGCCCCCAAACTTCACAGCATAAAATAACAAATTGTTTGTTTTTTTGTTTGTTCTGAGGGTCAGGAATCTGGGAGTTGTTTTCCTGAGTAGTTCTGACTTAAGGTCTCTCGTGAGATTGCAGTCAAGTTGTTGGCCTGGGCTGCAGTCATCTGAAGGGACTGGAGAATCTGCTTCACTCAAATGGTGGGCAGGAGGAGATGCTTCAGTTCCTTACAACATAGACCTCTACATAAGGATACTCAAGACATGGCTTCCCCATGACACCCCAAGATAGAAAGAGCCCAGTCAGAAACTTCATCTGAACTAATCTCAGAAGTATCATACCATCACTTGCACACTGGTCTATTTGTTCACACAGACTAACTCTGGTACAACATGGGGACTATACAGGGTGTAGACACCAGGAGGAGGAGGTCATTAGGAACCATCTTGGAGGGTGAGTATCACAGTAGAATTTGGGCAATGGAAAGAAACAAAACTGGGAGGAAAAGAGAAAACTAGGTCAGACCCTAGCATGAACATCCCTGTCCTTGACATGGGTGACCCATGCAGATGCTGATGGAGCTATCTTATGGTAACCTCTAAGCAAGAGGTGGAGACAACAGAGCCCTGGATCAATGGAGAAGGGCTAACCCTATACACTTCTCCCAGTTGAACAAGGTGATTTCCTTGCCAAACTGCCAGAGGAAGAACATGAAAGAGTAATTCCTAAACTAAAGAATGCCTCTTGCTACCCATATTAACCTTTAGGCAAGTTATGTATATGTTCTCAACTTTAATTTCCACATTCTCTAAGCAGAGCTATATATAATCTCTCTCACAATATTGAGCAAAGCAAGCTTTGAAAGTCGAGTGACCGGCATGAGGTGGTAATCAGCCCCTTATAAGAAGATGGAGTCCTAACACATATAGTCTGCTTGCTCCTAACTATATTCAGCCAGTGCCAGGCATATAGCAACCTAATGTTGTATCATAGATGTATTTTGGATTCACCAGTGAATTAATAATACCTGCTCTCTCCCCTGCACACATCTTTTGAATGACACTCATTGGAATAGTTTAAAAGGCACACAGGTTTTTTCTGTCACTGGGCTCTATTTGAGCCAATCAAGGGATCGATGGTCAGGTTCAAATTAATAGAACTTTGTCAGCTATCACAAACCTCAGTGATTTCTGGCATTGGCCATGCACTAAAGGTACTTAGCTTTCAAGCTGTGCCTCTGTTCAGATGTACGTTTTTCACCTGAAACACGTGTTTAATGTGTACCACATGGACATAAGAGTATAATAATACATGTGGATTTCTGTTGATGATGATAAGAATATTGATTAGTACCTTTATGGAAGTATCTGATTACAAAAGCTTTTTGCATTCATTATGTCACTCATACTTTACAGGGACCTTGTAGGGTGGGTAATTATTGTCCTTAATTTACAAACAAGAGAAGCAAAACTCTGTGGAGTTTTGTTGACGATCATACAGCTAAGTCTCAATCTTTACTTATGACTAAAAGATGGGCATTTGCTCCAAAACTCCATGTAATCGCTATTAAATAGTATGTAATCTTTCTTTGTCAATTCATAGTGTATATCAGGATATTTTATTGCATGAAGGTCAGCTTTGTGCACATTAACTAGTTTTTATTTTGTATTACTGAAATGATTAATTGAGCTGTTCATTTGTTTGGTGGTCTAATGTGTCTTGCATATCTACTTGCTCTCTGAGGAAGGCATAGGACAGTATATGTCCATTGTCACAGCATCTCTGAGAGGAAGCTAAATATTATCAGCCATGCTAGGCTGCTGGGGAAAAAGCCACAACATGGAATGTGCCTTATAAGTACAACAGGTATAAAACCTAGAAACCCCCTGGTCTGATTCTGGGCTGGAACCAGCAGGTATAGTATTCTATAGATTGTAAGGGAGATGACTTTTAATTTTGTACCACATGTAATTTACATATGCATAATTTAATGTGTTCATTTGATACTTAAACAGTAGCAGAACTTTAATATATTTCCTAATATCTCCCTTGAAAGGTATCAGTGATAATCCTATTGCAACTTTTGGCATTGTCAGTTTTGTGGTGTCCATGAGAAACAAATTATGTCAAAGTCAGTAAGAATGATGCAATTTTCTGTCCTTAATCCTCAAATCAGCCCATGTTCCTGATGCTGCCTTCTCTATCAATAGTCTGTGATCTTGTTACTGATTCTTTTAACTGTTTTAGAAAATCCAAATTGTGTTAATCCAAATTTAACTCTTTACTTTGTGCTATGAAAAAATAATAGTGTTTCTCTCTCTTACTCTAACCTGTATCTTTGGATTGAAAAATATTTTGACAATGTGGCTATCATGAGCCTCTATGAATGAAATTACTCTTTTTTGCTCCCTGGTTATATCTTTTATCCTCTGTTTGCTCTTTCCATCCTTAAATAGACTTGGAGATACAGTGTCCTATTATTATGTAATATCTGATGCTTTTTACATGAGCCAAGTGTAGAATAAAAACTGCTTTCCCTATTATTAAGTCAGTCCTTCTATAGCCAGTGGGTTGACAACTCTTCAAAATATTGTGCCTAGATTTCTGACCTATGTCTTCTGAAATGGTGAGAATGTGGATAATTGTTGGGGTGATGCTTAGAGCAAAGCCCTGTGGACCAACAGCCAACACTCAAAGAGGTGGGAAGAGTATAGTATTGATCTCAAGTACTGATAGTATGTATCCTTGGCAAGTGTCAGGAGGGAAGGACAACCTCGAGCTCCAATGAGCTACTGGGAAGCCAGCCTCTTGGACTATTCCTACTATAGCTGAACTAAAATTCAGTTTGCCAGTGGGAAAAGGTCAATAGGTAAGCTTTTAAGTATACAGAGAGAAAGACAATAAATCAGGCAAGATGTTAACAACTGAAGAATATAAAAAAAAAAAGAGTTGATATAGTCCTTTGAACCATTCTTGAAATTCTTTCAGTAGGTTTAAAATCATATGAAAGTTAAAATGTGCATACAGACACACACACATACACACACACACGTGTACACAGTCTGTAAGGGGATGACTGGGCAAACAAATGGGCTCAACCTGCCAATATCCTGACAGGGCCAGTATGAGTTCTGATGTCAGAGAGAGAAGTTATTATTTAGGCTCTGTTTTGTTCTTTTCATTTACTTTTCCCCAGATACACAAATTGTACTGAAAAAAAAAAGAAAAGGAAGGCTGTGTTCTCTTAAACTGACACCAAGTATCTGTTTCAAATGAACTTTTTCTTGAGAAAAATAATTAAATTAAAATTTAAAACAATCTAAATTCATAGAAAAAAAGTAAATCTTCTTTAAAACCCAGAAAGTTCTAGAAAATTTCTCCTCTACTCTGCTGTTTTCCCTTTTTACAATTGTATATGCTTCCTCACAGTCAAAAACTGGATTTTCAAAACCAGTTAACTTTCATTATCAGAAACTCCAACATAAAGACATTTATCATTGCACATTTTCAAATGTAGCAGTTAGCCCTTGAGAAATGAAAAATTGAAGCTACCATTAATGAAATGAAATTCAAAGATATGAATCTGGTGCCTGACTTGATGTATCTGAAGAATTTTGAACTGAACGTAGTTCTACACCCTTGTCTCCATCCCCACCATATAATAAGTCCCCCAATAGTACTTACTCATCTATTTATTAAATATGATATCTGGCCTTAAATTTGCTAAAGTTTGTTTGTTGCTTTTCAGTAGAGTTCAACTGGTTTGTTTTTAATTAGCAGTTTTCTCAGATCCTAATAAACCATCTGAAAGCATGGGAGAAAGACTCAATCCTTTGCTGTACGATTGTTTTCTTTATGTCAAGATATACTGCTAATAATAATAACAGCTAATGTGCTTCCTGTGCTCTGTGTCAGGAGCCATGATGAACCCGTGCCACACTATTTCATGCAGCATTGAATCTGGTGCTGTTACTATTGCCCTCTCTGTGTAGGTGGAGACTCCAAGACTTGGAGCAGTTGCTTAACTCTTTTGAGACTATATACCCCATGATGTTAACTCTTTTGTAGCTGTGTTGTTTTGTTCTTTTTATATATTAGTATCATTTTTAAAAGTGGCATAACCCTTTAAATAAGTGACTTATTCAAAGATTTTCTACATTCTACAATGAATGATTCTTTTCATTGGGGGTCTTAATCTTTAATTTCTTAATAAAGAGCAATGGGGAACAATGATACCACAGTGAGTCTTTTGGAAATTTAGCTCTTTTACTCTAGGTCTATAACTCACTTTTTATGTATTTTTTATTGTAGTAAAAAACCCTTAACCTGAGATCTAGCCTCATAAAAAATTTAAGTGTACAATACGTTATTGTTGACCACAGGTATAATGTTGTACAGCAGCTTTCTACAGCTTATTCATCTTCCTTAACTCAAGTGTTATGTTCACTGATTAGCAACTTCCTATTTCTCCTTCCCCCCAGCTCCTGGAAACAACCTTTTGATTCCGTGAATTGGACAATTTTTAGATACCTCATAAAAGTGGAATCATGTAGTATTTGTCTTCCTGTGACAGGTTTACTTCACATAGCATAATGTTCTTAGGGTTCATCTGGGTTGTCACATGTTGCAGGATTCCCTTCATTTTTTAAGCTGAATAATATTCCATTGTATAAGTATACCATGTTTTATTTATCTCTTCTTCTGCCAGTGGACACCACAATTTATTTATGTATTCTTTTGTCAATGGATACTTAGGTTGTCTCCACACTTTGGCTATTATGAACATGGCTACAGTGAACATAGGATTGTTAATATCTCTTTGAGATTCTGATTTCAATTATTTGGGGGGTTTTATGTTTTTCTTTATTTGCGCTGACCTCATCCCAATAAACCATTCCCAAAGTAATCACGACTCCTGAGTGAGTTTTTTTTAAAATAAACTTTATTTCCTAGAGCAGTTCTAAGTCCACAGCAAAACTGAGCAGAAACTATAGATAGTTCCCATATCCCCCCTGCTCCCCACACACACAGCCACCCCCATTATCAACATCACCAGAGTGGTACATTTGTTATAATTGATGAACCTACATTGAAATATCATTGTCACCCAGAATCCATAGTTTACACTAGGGTTCACTCTCGGTATTGTACATTTTATGGGTTTGAATAAATGTATAATGACGTGTATCCACCATTATAGTATGATACAGAGTAGTTTCACTGCTCCCCAAAATCTTCTGTGCTCCACCAGTTCTTCCCTCCCTCTCCCCAACCCCTGGCAGCCACTGATTTTTTTACTCTCTCCTTAGTTATGCCTTTTCCAGAATGTCATATAGTTGGAATCTTACAATGTGTAGACTTTTCAGATTGGCTTCTTTCACTAAGTAAGATGCATATCAGTTTCTTCATGGCTTTTTATGTTTAACAGCTCATTTCTTTTTAGTGCTAAAAAATATTCCATTGCGTACCTGTACCACATTTAGCTACTGAAGGACATCTTATTTTTAAAATTTTTATTGGAATATAGTTGCTTTACAATATTGTGTTAGTTTCTACTGTACAGCAAAGTGAATCAGATATACATATACATATATCCCCTCTTTTTTTGGATTTCCTTCCCACTTAGGTTACCACAGACCACTGAGTAGAGTTCCCTGTGCTATACAGTAGGTTCTCATTAGTTATCTATTTTATACATAGTATCAATAGTGTATATATACCAGTCCCAATCTCCCAATTTATGCCACCCCCCTCCTTGATATCCACATGTTTGTTCTCTACGTCTGTGTCTCTATTTCTGCTTTGTAACTAAGATCGTCTATACCAATTTTTTCAGATTCCACATATATACATTAATATACGATATTTGTTTTTCTCTTTCTGACTTACTTCACTCTGTATGACAGTCTCTAGGTCCATCCACGTCTCTACAAATGACCCAATTTCATTCCCTTTTATGGCTGACTAATATTCCATTGTATATATGTACCACATCTTCTTTATCCATTCCTCTGTTGATGGACATTTAGGTTGTTTCTGTGTCCTGGCTATTGTAAATATTGCTGCAGTGAACACTGGGGTGCATGTGTATTTTTGAATTATGGTTTTCTCTAGGTAGTGGGATTGCTGGGCCACATGGTAGTTCTACTTTTAGTTTTTTAAGGAACCTTCATACTGTTCTCCACAGTGGCTGTATCAATCTAAATTCCCACCAACAGTGCAAGAGGGTTCCCTTTTCTCCACACCCTCTCCAGCATTTATTATTTGTAGATTTTGTGATGATGGCCATTCTGACCTGTGTAAGGTGATACCTCATTGTAGTTTTGATTTGTATTTCTCTAATAATTAGTGATGTTGAGCATCTTTTCATGTGCTTTTGGGCCATCTGTATGTCTTCTTTGGAGAAATGTCTATTTAAGTCTTCTGCCCATTTTTTTGATTGGGTTGTTTGTTTTTTTGATATTGAGCTGCATGAGCTGTTTGTATATTTTGGAGATTAATCCTTTCTCCGTTGATTCATTTGCATATATTTTCTCCCATTCTGAGGGTTGTCTTTTCATCTTGTTTATGGTTTCCTTTGCTGTGCAAAAGCTTTTAAGTTTAATTAGGTCCCATTTGTATATTTTTGGTTTTATTCTCATTACTCTAGGAGGTGGGTCAAGAAAGATCTTATGCTGTGGTTTACGGCAAAGAGCATTCTGCCTGTCTTCCTCTAAGAGTTTTATAATGTCTGGCCTTACATTTAGGTCTTTAATCCATTTTGAATTTATTTTTGTGTATGGTGTTAGGAAGTGTTCTAATTTCATTCTTTTACATGTAGCTGTCCAGATCTTCCAGCACCACTTATTGAAGAGGCTGTCTTTTCTCCATTAGGTAGGTTTATTCCTATGTCTTTTTGTTATTATTGTTGCAATAGGAAATGGGACTGTTTCCTTAATTTCTGTTTCTGATCTTTTGTTAGTGAATAGGAATGCAAGAGATTTCTCTGCATTAATTTAGTATCCTGCAACTTTCCAAATTCATTGATTAGCTCTAGTATTTTTCTGGTGGCATCTTTAGGATTTTCTATGTATAGTATCATGTCATCTGCAAATAGTGACAGTTTTACTTCTTCTTTTCCAATTTGGATTCCTTTTATTTCTGTTTCTTCTCTGATTGCCATGACTAGGACTTCCAAAACTATGTTGCATAACAGTGGTGAGAGTGGACATCCTTGTCTTGTTCCTGATCTTAGAGGAAATGCTTTCAGGTTTTCACCATTGAGGATGATGTTTGCTGTGGGTTTGTCATTTACAGACTTTATTATGTTGATGTAGGTTCCCTCTATGCCTACTTTCTGGAGAGTTATTTTCATAAATTGGTGTTGAATTTTATCAAAAGCTTTTTCTGCATCTATTTAGATGATCATATGGTTTTTATTCTTTAATTTGTTAATATGGTGTATCACATTGATTGGTTTGCATATATTGAAGAATCTTGCATTCCTGGGACAAATACCACTTGATCATGTTGTATGATCCTTTTAATGTGTTGTTGCATTCAGTTTGCTAGTATTTTGTTGAGGATATTTGCTTCTATGTTCATCAGGGATATTGGTCTGTAATTTTTTTGTGTGATATCTTTGGTTTTCATATCAGGAAGATGGTGGCCTTGTAGAACGAGTTTGGGAGTATTCCTCCATCTGCAAGTTTTTGGAAGAATTTGAGAAGGATAGGTATTAGCTCTTCTCTAAATGTTTGATAGAATTCACCTGTGAAGCCATCTGGTCCTGGACTTTTGTTTGTTGGAAGATTTTTAATTACAGTTTCAATTTCACTATTTATGATTGGTCTGTTTATATTTCTAATTCTTCCTGGTTCAGTCTTGGAATGTTGTACCTTTCCAAGAATTTGTCCATTTCTACCAGGTTGTGCATTTTATTGGCATATAGTTGCTTGTAGTAGTCTCTTTTGAACCTTTGTATTTCTGTGAAGTCAGTTGTAATTTCTCCTTTTTCATTTCTAATTTTATCGATTTGAGTTCTCTCCCTTTTTTTTCTTGATGAGTCTGGCAAAAGGTTTATCAATTTTGTTTTTCTTCTCAAAGAACCAACTTTTAGTTTTATTGATCTTTGCTATTGTTTTCTTTGTTTCTATCTCATTTATTTCTGCTCTGATCTTTATTGTTTCTTTCCTTTTACTAACTTTGTGTTTTCTTTCTTCTTTCTCTAGTTGCTTTACATGTAAGTTTAGATTGTTTACTTGAGATTTTTCTTGAGGTGATATTGTATTGCTGTAAACTTCCCTCTTAGAACTGCTCTTGCTGCATCCCACAGGTTTTGGGTCACAATATTTTTATTATTATTTGTTTCTATGTATTTTTTAATTTCCTCTTTGATTTCTTCAGTGATCTCTTGGTTATTTAGCAGTGCACTGTTTAACCTCCATGTGTTTGTGTTTTTTATAGTTTTTTTTTTCCTGTAATTGATTTCTAATTCCATAGCATGTGGTCGGAAAAGATGCTTGATATGATTTCAAATTTCTTAAATTTTCTGAGGCTTGATTTGTGACCCAAGATGTGATCTGTCCTGGAGAATGTTCTGTATGCATTTGAGAGGAAAGTGTATTCTTCCACTTTCCGGTGCTATGTCCTATGACTATCAAATCTGTCTGGTTTATTTCATCATATATTTATTTGTTTTAATAAATTTAATTAATTATTTATTTATTTTTTGGCTGCTTTGCTGAATGTGGGCTTTCTCTAGTTGCGGCAAGTTGGGGCTACTCTTTGTGCGGTACACAGGCTCTAGGTGGCTTCTCTTGTTGCAGAGCACGGGCTCTACCACACATACTTCAGTAGTTGTGGCATATGGTCTCAGTAGTTGTGGCTCATGGGCTCTAGAGTGGAGACTCAGTAGTTGTGGCGCACAAGCTTAGTTGCTCCATGGCATGTGGGATCTTCCCAGACCAGGGCTCAAACCTGTGGATTCTTAACCACTGTGCCACGAGGGAAGTCTCTATTGTGTCATTTAAAGCTTGTGTTTCCTTATTTATTTACCATCTAGATGAACTGTCCATTGGTGTAATTGGGGTATTAAAGTGCCCCACTATTATTGTGTTACTGTTGATTTCCCCTTTTATGGTTGTTAGCATTTGCCTTATGTATTGAGGTGCTCCTATTTTGGGTGCATAAACATTTATAACTGTTATATCTTCTTCTGGGATTGATCCCTTGATCATTACATAGTGTCCTTCCTTATCTCTTGTAGCAGATTTTATTTTAAAGTGTACTTTATCTGATATGAGTATTGCTACTCCAGCTTTCTTTTGATTTCCATTTTCATGAAATATCTTTTTACATCCCTTTACTTTCAGTCTTATGTGTCCCTAGGTCTGAAGTGGGTCTCTTGTAGACAGCATATATATGGGCCTTGTTTTTGTATCCATTCAACTAGTCTTTGTCTTTTGGTTGGAGCATTTAATCCATTTACATTCAGAGTAATTATCAATATGTATGTTCCTATTACCATTTTCTTAATTGTTTTGGGTTTGTTATTGTAGGTCTTTTCCTTCTCCTGTGCTTCCTGCCTAGAGAAGTTCCTTTAGCATTTGTTGTAAAGCTGGTTTGTTGGTGCTGAATTCTCTTAGCTTTTGCTTCTCTGTGAAGCTTTTGATCTTTCTGTTGTATATGAATGAGAACCTTGCTGGGTAATCTTTGTTGTAGGTTTTTCCCTTTCAACTCTTTAAATATACCCTGCCACTTCCTCTGGCCTGCAGAGTTTCTGCTGAAAGATCGGCTGATAACCTTATGGGGATTTCCCTTGTTTGTTATTTGTTGCTTTTCCCTTGCTGCTTTTAATATTTTTTCTTTGAATTTAATTTTTGTTAGTTTGATTAATATGTGTCTTGGTGTGGTTCTCCTTGGGTTTATCCTGTATGGGACTCTCTGTACTTCTTGGACTTGGGTGGCTATTTCCTTTCCCAAGTTAAGGAATTTTTCAACTATGACTTCTTCAAATATTTTTTCATGCCATTTCTCTTTCTCTTCTTCTGGGACCCCTATAATTTGAATGTTGATGTTTTATGTTGTCCCACATGTCTCTGAAGCTGTCCTCAATTCTTTTCATTCTTTTTTCTTTATTCTGTTCCTCAGCAGTTATTTCACCAATGTATCTTCTGGCTCACTTATTCGTTCTTCTGCCTCAGTTATTCTACTATTGATTCCTTCTAGTGTACTTTTCATTTTAGTTATTGTGTTGTTCATCTCTGTTTGTTTGTTATTTAGTTCTTCTAGATCTTTGTCAACATTTCTTATATTTTCTTGATCCGTGCCTGCATTCTATTTCCAAGATTTTGGATCATCTTCACTATCATTACTCTGAATTCTTTTTCAGGTAGCTTGTCTATTTCCTCTTCATTTATTTGGTCTTTTGGGTTTTTACCTTGCTTCTTCATCTGTAACATATGTTTTTGTCATCTCATTTTCTTTGATGGGTGGGGCTGTGTTCCTGTCTTACTGGTTGTTTGGCCTGAGGCTTCCAGCACTGGAGTTTACCAGCAGTTGGGTAGAGCCAGGTCTTGGTGCTGAGATGGTGACTTCCAAGAGACCTCACTTTGATTAATATTCCCTGGGGTCTGAGGTTCTTTGTTAGTCCAGTGGTTTGGACTTGGTGCTCCCACCACAGGAGCTCAGGCTTGACCCCCAGCTTCTGAACCACGATCCCACAAGCCACATGGCACAGCCAAAAAAA
>NW_020174554.1:168836-228455 GCF_003031525.2 Neophocaena asiaeorientalis asiaeorientalis
CATGCCACAGCAAAAAAAAAAAAAAAAGGAGCAGAACAGTAACAAAGAATTAAAAATAAAATTAATAAGTAAAAAATATATTAGAAAAAAATATATAAATGAAACAACAGCAAGGTAAAACAGAACCACAATAGAAAAAAAGAAACCAGAAAAGGCCTTGGCTGTGGGGGTGGGGCTTAGGCAGGGGAGGGGCCTAGGCTCAGGACACTCACAGTTGGAAAATGCCCTGGGGGTGGGGCTGGGGCAGGGAGGGGCTTAGTCTGGGGGTGGCGGCAGGCCTAGGCTCAGGACCCCGAAAATCCCTGGGGGTGTTGGGTGGTAGATTTTAGGCTCTGCTTGGCCAGAAGGGCCTCAGAGTGTGGAGGATCAGGCCCAGTACCCAAGCAGGCTCCATGGGGCCCAATTGGGCAGGGGAAACACTGGCCATGTTCCCTTCCAATCCTCTGATCCCCCAAGGTTTTCTCCCCGTCCCTGTTGATTCCCTCATGGTGAGTGGGCCCCTCTGAGTGTGGAAACCCCTCCCCTTCCCCAGCCACCTCCCAGGGCATTTTCCAACTGTCCAACTTTCCATTCCTCCTCCACTTCTCCTTCCCCCTTGCTCTCCCCCATGTCCTACCTGGTCACTTGGGGGTTCCTCGTGTTCTCTTAGGTGTCTGAGGTCCCCAACCAGTGCCTGGTATGTGCCCTAGTGGTGAGGAGATGCAAACTCCACGTACTCCTACTCTGCCATCTTAACTGCACCCCCAGAAATTTTTAATTTTATTGAAGTTCAATTGATCAGTTATTTCTTTCATGGATTGTGCCTTTGCTGTTGTATTTATAAAGTCATCACCAAACTCAACGTTACCTAGATTTTCTTCTATGTTATCTTCTAAGAGTTTTATAGTTTAGCATTTTACATTTAGGTCCATTTTTGTGAAAGACATAAAGCTTGAGTGAGCTTTTAAAAATCTAAAGCATACCAAGTCACTTTCATGTTTAAAACCCTCCAATGACTTCCACTTGTGTTTAGAACTGAACCAAAGATTTTACCATGGTCTATAATTTCTACCTAACTTAACCACTTTCCATGACTCCAAAGTGTCATGGTACATTTCCCTCCCCTCTGCTACAGCAGACTTCCTCGTGACTCTTGACATGTGGAATTCATTCATAAAATACATTGAAGTAGGATTACTTACTTAAGAATCTATAGCCAACAAATAAGATTGAGTAGGAATCAAATGAGTAAGTATTATAGAGGAATGTGAATGGAAGGAATTCCAGGGTAATTGCCACAAACAACTTCTTTCAGTCTGTGTTTAACGTTTAGTAAATTGGTGGGTCAGCAAGGCTGAAAGAATCAGAAGCTAAATCAATTGGCAAGTGCCCAAAAAAGAAAGAAAAGCTTGAATTGGCTCTTTAAAAAAATATCCTGAGGTTGAACACTTCAAAAATCTAGAATTACTTTGTATAAGAGTAAGGGATCATTTTAATTGAGGTACAATATACTGCAAATTGTGTTTTTAAAACTGGTACAGTGTTACAGAAGGACAAATCATTTTCAATAATTTAATTGTGTTTGAACCAATAATTAAATATATTCAAAATTTTAATTTTCCCAGAGTCATGTCTGATTTTTAAATTTCCAGGAATATGTGTATCCCTTACTGTCAGCTCTATATGCCACCTCATTCTTAAATCTCCACTTATTTGTCACTTAGGACATTGTTTTGCCCAGTTACACATCAGCTACAGTTGATTGAATTTAAAGAGAGTTGTTCTCCATTACTATTAATAGTGCTGCTCTTCACCAAGGATCCTTAAGATATCCTAAGTTATCCTGAAAACAAGTGTGCCTTCCACTACAACTAATAAAAATGCATTATGTCATGAGAGGAAATAAATGATTTTTAGATGCTTTTAAATAAAATATCAATAATGAAAGCAAGGGAGCGTAGGAGGGAAGGAGACGCAAGAGGGAAGAGATATGGGGACATATGTATATGTATAACTGATTCACTTTGTTATGAAGCAGAAACTAACACACCATTGTAAAGCAATTATACTCCAATAAAGATGTAAAAAATAAATAATAATAATAATAATGAAAGCAAGAATCCCAGCTTCTGTTTTGCAACTCATTAAGACACTTAAATGAATGCTATGGCAGTAATATTTCTCAATATTATGATCATTTTGCCCCTTCAGGAATGGATTCCAAGACATTAAATTCTGTTTAAAATAAATTCATCCTTGAATTACTAGAAATAATGTATGCTTCTTTTCTAGGTCAATGTAAATACAACTTTATTATTCCTTAAATCCAACAATACTGTGTACTTAACATTATATATGTAAAATAGTACATATTTGAGCATTTTTACTGAGTGCCTACTTGATAATGGTAATGTTATTTATATCTTATTGGGAAGATATGTTTTGTAGTTCAGAAAAACAATTTATGCATAACATTTCAAGCAGATCTGCTAGCAGCTAGTGGTATATATTATATATGCTTCAAAAAGATAACTGCCTTTTTAAAATACCAAGGCCAACAAGGTCTTATTGGGATTAAAATTGCTTAAAAGCAAAATTTTAAAAAATATTTGTCTGCCATATTGGTGAGGACAAACAGAATGTACATAAGAATGGATGTCTGAAATGTTCTGTTGTTGTGTAATGCCCTCTGCCAACTTCTGTCCAGTCCTTATGCTCCTACATTGCAATGATTCATCTGTCTGGCATCCTTATTATATTAACAGAATATTGAGGTATGGTCATACCTTCCTTTTTTTTTATTTTTAGTTTTTTTTTGCTGTATGCGGGCCTCTCACTGTTGTGGCCTCTCCCGTTGCGGAGCACAGGCTCCGGACGTGCAGGCTCAGTGGCCATGGCTCATGGGCCCAGCCGCTCCATGGCATGTGGGATCTTCCCGGGCCGGGGCACGAACCCGTGTCCCCTGCATCGGCAGGCAGACTCCCAACCACTGCGCCAGCAGGGAAGCCTCATACCTTCATTTTTATATCTTACCATTTATCACTAGATCTGACAATTAGATACAGAAATAAATTTTCTTAAAATTATTTTAAAATTCCCCCAAAAATGTATTGCTGTAATTCATTCACCACAGTGCCTGATGTCTGAAAGCAGTTATTTTGCAAGTATCAACACTAGGTCATGACCTTAATTATTCAGAAATATACTAGATGACTTTGGCCATCTAAGCTTTTTTAATATTCAAGAATCCCCTATTTAACTTAGGTACCAGAGATCTGTCTAAGCATTAGCTGTCCTAAGAGGCTCTTTAGAAATGAAAGGAAGTTGGAAGGTCGCTGAGACATGCATCCCAGGTCCAGTTTATTATTTTAACCATTTTGCCATTAGCAAAAAATTTTGAACTGGCATATTTCATTAGCCTGGAATGGGAGCAGAGTTATGGGACATTACTTCAGGGTTCAGTCTTCTAATAATGTTTACTTTTAGGATCAATGCCTTCTTATTAATTTGCTGATTAATGGTGTTAAGAATTGGTTCAAATAGAATTTTAGATGTCTGCTAATGGCTCATTAACTAAATTTGAAAGGCCATACTCTTTTAACTCTGAAAATGAAAATTCTAATTCTTTTTGAGACTGCAGTCAGATACATTCTTATGCAAGGGGAAAAAAATCTTTCCTCTTCATGCCTTCAGTGGTTGACACAATTTCTGGGGCCATTTGTCAATACCCATACAGTATGACTTGGTATGAAGTATGATTGATTTAGAATTCTAGCTTATAACAGAAGGAGTTTTCAAGTTCTATTAGTTCAGACTTCTCATGTGCATAAAGAAAATATATTTTCTGTATTTTTTATAATTGGCCAATTTTTCTCAGAAACCCATTTGAAAGATAGTTTTCAACGTGTGTGCTCTGCATGATACAATCATTTAAATCATCTGCTAGGAAACTTTTGGATAAGTGATCACACTTCCAATTTTTTTTCTACCTCTCCCTGCTGCTATGCAAGGTTGTTTTTGATAGCAGTTTGGGGTACAAATGTTTTATTTTTATATGATCTTCTGGCTTCTTTCTGATTTCTGCTTTAGCTAGGTCAGTGGAGTCTATTCCTAGGACTGCTATCATGGGGGTACCATCTCATGTCTGGGCACTCACTGCTGGAGTTTGTGTTCCAGGCATTTGCTCCCAGTGTAAAACCCCTGCACACCTCGGCCTTGGTCTCAACCTTAGGCTCCCATCCATCTGTTAATCTTGTCAGAACTTCTGCCTCCTTTACTACTGAGGCATGCAACAAACTCTGGGTCTCTTGCTTGCTGTATACAAGCCTCGGGAAACACTATTTCAGGCTCATCTCTCTTGCCAACTCCAATTGTAAAGATTCATGTTGGCTGTGATGGCATCTGGTGATTCTTCTAGGTATATAAATGGGACTAGCTATACCACCCACACATTACAGGCTCCCTCATAATTGTCTGACCATTTCTATCACTCTTTTCTTTCCCCCTGGGGTTTCTTCTCTAGAGGAGGAAAACGAGGACACCTGTTGAGTGCTGCCTCTTACCTTTATTTTTCTTTTTCCCCTGGTCAGAGAGGGACATGCTTTCCTTTTCCTGTATATCATATCCACATTTATCCCACTCCTTAACGTATAGAAGAAAATCTCCTATTATCTATCTTGCCATGCTTGGCTCTTGATATATCGATGAGAGCTTAAAGAATTTCACTGCCTACACTTCCCTAATGAGCTTAGGGGTGGAAGGCTGCAAGGAAATGGAAATTGAATAGGAAATGAACACATATTGTTCATGTTTTAAAACATTATCTTTGTTACTTCTAGATCAATGGTTATGACTCCTGGCTGCATATTAAAATCACCAGGTGGGGAGTAGTTGGTGGGGAGGCTAAAACATACTTATGCCTAGACCAGCCACAGAAAATTAAATCAGAATATCATATATTCATCAGCCTCATGCTGATAAAGTTTAAGTGAATTGCTCAGTGTCAGTTAGTAATAAGTCTCACCCAGGAGGGTGCTCTTCCTTCCTCCTACACTTGCAAGCAGACCACGGTGCTAAACCAGCTATTTCTATTCTTAAATAGATATGCAAACCAAGTTTATAGTTTATTTAATGTTTATAGGGCAGAGTATTACAGTATATCTATATATTTCACATATAACCTACAAAGAAAAAAATGATTTACTTCTTTATCACTTACAACATTATGGTGGAGTTTTGTCACAATAGTTGTACTATCAGGGGAGGGTTTTTTAAGGAAAATGTCCTATGTCCTCATTATACAAAGAGCTAATCCCTATTGCTTACCAGCGCTTGTGGAGAACTTCTTATTTCCCTAATCACATCAGTGCTGCCTTTTGCCTTTCCCACCACCCCATCCCAACTCCTCAAAAGGGTTGTTTCCACGTTCATATTTTCTCTGGAGTCACTTTCAAGGATAACTGATGTTCTAATGATCTTTCAATCTGTGGGGGGAAAATAGAGAAATTGAGCAGAGCTGTGCAATGTAATAAGTTTTACTAGTACTGGAGATCCCTACATCCTGTATCAAAACTTGAAAGTAAAGGAAACACAACCATGTAACTGATAACTTCCAATCACTTCTAAAGGATAAGTGATGTCTGAGGACCTTTCTAGATTTAAGATCCCAAGTATTTTTAAGTCTCCTTTCTTCTGTTTCCTGATTCATATTTTCTCTCCCTACCTCCTCTCTCTTTCTATTCCTCTTCCCTTTCTCCTCCTCCCTCTTCCTTTTTCTCTCTCTTTCTCTTTTCTTCCTCCCTCCCTCTTCCTCTCTTCTTCTCCAAATAAAAAAGAAGCTTTACAGCTCTTTGTTTCTTTGCAACAGAATGATAAATCTGGCAAAATGACACTTCTGTGGTTGTCAAAAAACAAGGAGCAGGCTGTCCACCCTTTTCCTCCAATCCACCCTGTTTTAAAGGGGTTCACCTGCCTGTGGGAAACAAAAAAGAGAGTCAGGAATTCCTGAGAGGAAGCATGGTATATTCATTCCCAGTTGCTTTCTTCATCTTCCTCATTTTAACCATTAACTCCATTGCACATTCTGTCAATAGAAAACAAATATTCCAAGTCACTGGATTTCATGAATCATTGTAGAAAAATTACCCTGGGATATGAGCTGGTTCAACTGAATGCCATTGGATTTCTAACTTAGGAGAAGCAAGCAACCATCAGTGTCTTTGTCATCAGAGAGGGTACACTCTGAGTGATGTTGAATGCAGGTATCAGCTGGGGGTATCACCCCATTTAGTCTCTGGACACCCTTGCTCTAAATCTGTTGGGTTAGCAGCTACTAATAATACTAACACCCACTTTCACATGCAAATCTCTTGTATTTCTTTTTCCTGTTTCTCTGGGAGTTATTCTAGAATGGTATCTGAAGGCTTTTAAACTTGAGGAGTAAAAGAGTGCAAAGCATTTCATCACTGGCTATTGCTGAGAGAAGTGGCTGTGGCCATTTGAAAAGGGCGGCCAGGGACTTGTGTCATCACAGCATTTGCTCAGGTTCTGGAGAGTGAGTGCACTGATCAAAAACTTTACACCCAAAGATTCCTTTGTCTTTCTGTTTTCCATTTCCAGCCTGGATGCGTAAATACCACTGAAGTGGACATTAAGAAGTCATCCAGAATGAGAAATCCACACAAAACACGAAAGGTAAAATTGACATTTGTTGGGCTGATCTTGGTAATGTGTTGGACTGTTTAGAGGATGTCAAACACACAAAGAGACCCTTTTATTCCATTTCATGAGTGCCTTCTAGTATCTTCCCTGCTCTTCCTTGTTTCTTGACTGGAAGAAAATCTGGAAGTTCAAGCCCTGGACTTCTGTCAGTTCCTCTGTCCCCAGGAAATAGCCCCCGTCCTGATTCTCAAGTGTGTCAAGGTCCCAAAGTGTGTGTGTGGGGGGGTGGCTGTTGAAGGAAAAGGATGCTGAGAGAAGAGCAATTAACAGAAAAATGTATCTCTTTTGGAGCCCAGGAAATGAGGAAAAGTAGGTAGAGATTATCTGAGAAAAAGTGGTACTCATGAGAGAAGGGCCTTGTTAGAGAAAAACATGAAGAAAAAAAGACATCATCATAAAGATGTTTAATTATAGATATCGTATGAGGACCATGTTTTAACATCAGAATTTAATTTATAGTGACACAACTATAGAATAGTGGTTATAGGTTCAGGATCTCTTATGTGAGGAAGTATGTAACAAAAACAAAATGCTGTTCTGAATTCAGTGACATTGAATATAATTGCTTGAAAACACATAGCAGAAGTATCTACATTTTTTTAAAGTAACACATACAGGTAGAAGACATTTTTATTTATTCCATTAAAAAATGGTTGATGCACATAAGAATGTCTGGCCTATAGCAATCACTCTGAGGACACAGCCGAAGGTCAGTGCCACTAGATCAAAACATCCCACAAACTTCAAGACCTTCTCTTCCGTAGCTTTTTACTTATGCAGCATTTTCCAGGATATGTGTCCCAGCAGCAGGTACTAAACATTTTTTTTGTAGTCTTATTTCTTAATGTCTTCTTCTTCCATCCCTATAAACATAGCATTACGTTCAAAGGCCCCAGTACCATCCAAGTACCTTTTCTTTCTTGTAAGACAGTTTATCTTGATGTTAGGATAAAGAAGCCACAGGAAAAGTGCCATAAAATCCATTCAGATGAGGTGCTCAAAAGCTTTTGCCCCTAGCATATCTCTGAGAAAAAGAGGCAAAGCCAGACCAAAGCAAGCCTATTGGCCCCTCTCTCTTATGATCAGCCCTACTCAGTTCCTCTCATCCTCTGCTCACAGCATGGCCTGAGTGTACCGGGACGAGCTTTGTGGAACCAAATTCAAAAATCTATCAGCTCTCCCAAAGTACATTAAGCCACTTCTCTCCACTTATGAATTTTGAAGAGTTCGGAATACATTACGTTGTGTCAAGTTTCCCCCAACAGACACCAAGTGAGCTATGCTCTGATTCAGAAGAAAAAGTATATGGATTGATGAGATAGAACTTAAAGATCAATAAAGTAATTGTTTACACTCTCCCTTTAGCACTATACTCAGTGATGATATCTTACCAGTGCATCACATTGCATCATTCTTTTTGAAAATTTGGGAAGCATTAGTTTGCAGTGTTTATACATGAAAATATTGGTATTTCTTTACTTCCATATGCAAAATGTGGAAATTTAAATTTTAATGTGTTATAAAATGGGATAAATTATTCATATCTTAGAGCAGCACAAAAGTGTTTTAAGTAAGAAGTACAATAAACTTGCAGGCAAGAGAAACTCTGCTCAAAATAGATAAAAGAGTGGAATAGTCTAAAACCTTGGGAGTAGGCCAGGGCAGTTAGCCCTGGATATTACTGGACGCAGGGACTCAGACACAGGCAGAGCTCTCTCTCTCATTCTTCTCTAGTCTCCTTTCTCTGCCCTCCGTCTGCACTGGCTTCCTCCACATGGCATCAGACATGGTCACAATCATTCTCCAGTTGAGCTGAGAATCCAAAGGAAAGAGAAATATTCCCTCCCTCATCACCAGTTAGAAAAATCCCAGAAATTCCACTCCACATAGAAAGGCATAGAAGCTTCCTGCACACTTTAGTTCTTATTTTAAAATCCCCTCCCCTTGACAAAAAAAAAAAAAAGTTGGAGAGAATTTTCTTAGATCTCTTCTGAAATGTAAAGTGAAATCACATATGAACAGATTTAAGTAGAAAGTCAAATCTGTTTCATTCAATGAATAACCTATTCAGTATTCATTTGGATGATACTACATATGAAAAGTGCTCATCCAGGCACCCTGGGGAATAAAAGCTGTGTTAATCAAGTCAAAGCATCTTGGTTTAGTAATTATCTTTGCTATTAAAATTCAAAATGGATCCCAATTAGTTAATTTGATTTCCCCGCATCTGCAAATATTAAGACACTGAGAAACGTTTATTTATCTTTCTCTCTAGCCTTACCCACCCTGTGCCAAGATTTCTAATACATTTAATTTTTCTAAAAAATGCAAATCCTTTTACATTGTAAATGATCCTCATAACTTGTCAGCCAAAATAGGATCAATTTTCTTACCTCCTTTACCCGTAAATTAAGCCCTGAACATAAAATTGCATTATTCATGGCTATTTTCACTCTAGCCAAGAATCAAAGTTAAAAGCTATCACTGATCCCCAGAAAATGAAGCTATCTGGGTCCAGCTATCACTGGTCCCTGAATCTTGAAAGGGAGAATTCATGATGTTTACTTACATGTAAGGCTAAAAAGGAAACTTCCCAGTAACCTCAGAGCCAGTGGCCAGGCTGCTGGAAGACTACTTTAAACAACACTGCCCAATGGCTTGGGTCTTATATAGAACTTCATGAAGACAACATGAAATGCATGCATATTGAAATAATCTTAGAAATGTAGAGCTAGAAGATAATTTATGGATCATTTTACTTCTATGACACCATAAATTGTGTGTTTTTCTAGAAATTTTCTAGAATTTTTCTATAAATCTTGGCCTCTCCTGTTGCGGAGCACAGGCTCCGGATGCACAGGCTCAGCGGTCATGGCTCACGGGCCTAGCCGCTCCGTGGCATGTGGGATCTTCCCGGACTGGGGCATGAACCCGTGTCCCCTGCATTGGCAGGCGGACTCTCAACCACTGCACCACCAGGGAAGCCCTAGAAATCTTTTAAATTATTTTAAATCTTAACCAAAAAACTTACTGTTAGAACTGTCAGCTATCTTGTCTTAAAAACATTTTTTTACATGAACTAGAGATTCTTATTAAAGAACTTTAAGTAATTAAACCAATGTAAGCAAGAATGGAAAGTTCACACCTTAGAATCTTTTTTATTTTCTTTATCAAAAATTAGCATGAGACAACTGAAAAAATAGCAGACATTGGAAAGTACGATTGTTTCATTATTAGTGATCTTTCACTTGCCTAATTTTGTTTGTTTGTTTGTTTGTTTGCGGTATATGGGCCTCTCACTGCTGTGGCCTCTCCCATTGCGGAGCACAGGCTCCGGACGCACAGGCTCAGCGGCCATGGCTCACGGGCCCAGCCGCTCTGCGGCATGTGGGATCCTCCTGGACCAGGACACAAACCCGCGTCCCCTGCATCGGCAGGCGGACTCTCAACCACTGCGCCACCAGGGAAGCCCCACTTGCCTAATTTTTAAATAGCCACCTCAGCCGTTATTTCAGAGTTCAGAGGGTTATAGTATTTAATCAGACTCAAAAGCAAGTAGCAGTAGTTCATGCAGGGCTTTTCTGTTTCTTCAGTGGAAATTAAGTCTCCTTTTGTTCTAGGCACTATGCTTTTGTCATTCTTTTCTTTCATGATACTTATCACAGTTTTAATCATGTTTATTTGTGTGATTCTTGTGTAACCTTTAGGTTGTGAGTTCCAATGAAAGAGGAAGCATACCTATTTTTGTTTATCTCTATATCCCTAATGCTTAGCATTATATCCAGCATATAGTAGGTGTTCAATAAACGTTGAATAAATGCCAAAAGGAAAGAAAAAGAAACAGTCCGATCCATTTAGTTCAGTCCTGTTAATAATTAATTCACAGCATATGTGCTACTCCTTGGGTTGAAATGTATGCCCAGTAACAAGAATTGAGTTTCAGTAGACTGGGGCTATGGCAAAGGAGGGAAGATTGAAGGACCTACCAAAGATAGTCTGAAAACCAAGTCAAATATGTTAAAGATGGGCTAAGAGCCAAATAACAGGGAGTCACAAGGAAAAGGGGCCCAGGTATAGAGCCAAAAGGTTAACATTAAGAAGAGGTGGAGTCCAAGTGAAAACAGGTCAGTTAACAAAACACATTTGAATTTAGAGTTACTGGTAAGGTTGGTGATGTGCCTGGAAATTGGCTTGGTTAAGCATCTACCCTCTGCTGATTTCAACAGTTTCTTTCCACTATTTGGTAACTTTAATTCTCTGGGGCTCATGAAACTTTATCATGTCCTCATCCTTCATCCTCATGTCCAAAGAAAAAGTGCTCAGTAGCTACATTAAGTTCTTTATTTTAAAGTAATAATACTTTGAATTTAAACAAAAATTAATTTGGCCTCTTCCTTGAGTTGACATGTGAGATGTCTCACCTTCAGTTGGGAATGAATTTTTGTCCCTTTAAGTCCCCAGATCTTTATTTATATATACTATGGGTCTTTCTCAAAATAGAGCATTCCTAAATAGCGGGTTTGACCTTTTGACAAAATAGTAAAGAAACACTGGGACATTAAGAATTTCAAAGATGTGCAAAACCTTAGGGGTCACTGATGTTTGCAAATGGCATCCAGTGGAACCAAGTGACAAGGCCAGTATTGTAAGGTAAATAACCCAGTTTTGAGATGGGAAAGTAGGAGCACCCTGGAGTGTCTTTATCATAACCATCAGAGACCAAATCAGCAATGGAATTCTTAACTTAGTTTCTCTCCTTAGTACTCCATTCCTTTCCCATGTAAAACAACTCAGATTATTTTTACGCTGGCTTATTACATTTTTATTCTATTCTATATCCACCTCTATTTTATTCTGAAATCAATATGTATTAGATGTTGTGTTGTGTTGTGTTGTCATTCCCCAACTTAGTACTCTCAGCCCACCCCCACACTTTATCACACTAAGCTAGTTTTTTTTCATATAATCAATTATTCTGTCAGTTAATCTAACCACGTATTTTTTCCAAAAAGCTGTGCTTCTATTTTACATCCATATTTGTGATAGCATTTACGATAGCAGTGCCTTTTGAATTTTGATAAGAAGCTTAATCCAATATGCAGCAAAGCTTTGAGTTACCTTACTGGATATATAACACGAAACTACCTTTTAGAAAGTCTGTGACTATAAATGGTATTTTGTCCTAACATATTTTGTTTTTATTTTAATATAGTCTGTCTATGGTCTTCAAAATGATATTAGAAGTCACAGTCCTACCCACACACCCACACCAGAAACTAAACCTCCAACAGAAGATGAGTTACAACAACAGGTGAGTCAACCTATAATAATGGTTTACAGGGTACATGGGTTACAGAGTAGCAGGTATGAAGACCAGATGTTGATGTTAATAGTAGGTATTTTTAAAACTGATTTTTAGGATTGACTGTTTCATATAGATTTGTAGTGAAAAGGTGATTTTAAGATACATAGTCACTTGAAAATGTATCAGCATATGGAGATAGTTTTCAAAACTCTTCACTCTTTAATTCCCCAAATCCTTTTCCCTCTAACCAATTTTTAAAAATTACACACACTGATTTATCGGTGCCTCCATTATTAAGAGTTATTTTATACTCCAGAACTCTGTCTTAAAGAATGAGAAGACAAGAGGTTGGTGACATTAGGTCATGTGTTTTCCACCTCCAGTCATGTGGCATGATCTTCACAAAAGAGTGCTTAATCTTGTTTCTGCAGTACTGATATCTATAAGCCTCTTGAAGTTTTCCTTCATTAGCACTGACGAACATGGTATGTATTGTTTCTTGTTTCACACATTGATCAATAGCGTTGGCTCCAAGTAATATTTCAAAGCGAACACCAAGGGTCTCATATCAAATCACAGTTAAATATCTTGGTTAGTTAAGTCATGGGACTTTTTCTCCTTTTGCTTATTTTCCCCTAATATTTTATTGTAACATGGTTTATCAATTGTGTAATACATACTTTTTCTACTATATTTATAGTCACCATGAAGGAAAAGTAATTCAGAGAGTTTTAAATTTTCCACGTGTTATTATGTCCATGTGAGAATTTGTCCTGAAATGTTGATACAATTATTCTTAAAACAAATATAACTGATGCTTTTGTTGGGTTAGTATTAGGAAGTAGGGATTATTTTGAAATTATAGTAACGAATAATAAACACATTTATTTTCTGAATTTAATGTTTGAGGGAGAAATGATTCTGATTTGGATAAATGCTAAAATTTCTACAACACTTTTAAAATAAAGTCACATTTTGTTAAAGCAGGCAGAATGTTCAAATTCACTGCTGTTCCAAAGCAATACTTGTTATGTTTACATTCAAACAGAGTTTAATTTTTTGTTAACTCTTTTAAAGCCCTCATGTCTGATTTTTTCTACAGACTTTGAAATTTTACTGGTTGAGAACATATTCTTGTTTAGAATTGCTCAGTCTATCAGAATTTAGAGCTGAAAATTGTGCGAATGTAACTACTTCTTTATCTCTTTTTTCAGATAAAGTATTGGCAAATACAGTTAGATAGACATCGGTTAAAAATGTCAAAAGTTGCTGATAGGTAAGTATTGCAAGACACCCATATAAATAAAAAATTTTTCATATAACAATTAAATGTGCTCAATATGGTAAGAGAACTGGTGGGAGGAGAAGTTATAAATAATTGGAGCCCTATAAGAAATATTATTTTCCTTTTCCTTTTTGAACATGGAAAACTTTCAAAGAGCTCTTTTGTTGTACTTCGAATGGCAGAATAATCATTATTATCTTAGGTCTCTAGAGGTCCAGTCTTTGTGCAACCAGAATCAAATACAGAAGATAATTCCAAGGAGTTGAATCTTTTCACTCCTGCTAGGAGAAATGAAACTTTCAATTTATTAAGTTACCTTTTGGCAACTTAGAAGCTCTTTGTAAATTCATCTTAACATTCACACTACTCAGTTATTTTATGACTTCAGAATTTGAATGAAACTCAGATTTTATATATTTTCCTATTTTTCATTTAAATCTGTTTTTAAGGCATTCACGTTCTTCATTTTGGGGCATTGCCAGATCTTACCTCTCCAACTTTTTTCCTCTCCTTTTTCCCTTTAGGTTTTTTTTAGATACAGATTTTTTTTCAAAAACTTGCTGTCAGTGATTCCCCCTTTACCTAATTCCTGTAAATACTTTTGACAAAAAATTTCCATTTAACCCCTTCTCCAAGTTGAGCTAAACTCTGTTGTGCTGTGGGTGGGCTAGTTGACCAAGGATTGGAACTGACCTTTAGCACCTCCTTTTACACAGTGACCTCTTCCATTTTGCCTCATTTTAATGGAGGGATATTAATTCATATTGCTTAGGCATGGGGAGAGATGGAATCCTTAGCCATATTTGTCTTCCAAGAAGCACAATAAGTTGATGCATTAAAGTTATTGAAAGATGAAAACTGCTATTGGATTTCATTCTATAAGCAAGCAAGGATTCCTTGGCCAGATGTTTTTGTATTGTGTCCCTTACAAAGATCAGATAAAACCTCAGACAGAAAACTAAGGAAAATGAAAATGTTTCTTTCTCTCGAGTCTGCTAAGTTACACGGAACAGTATGTAGAATATGACCCATTTCTTGTGCCACCTGACCCTTCTAACCCATGGTTGTCTGATGACACTACCTTCTGGGAACTTGAAGCAAGGTAAGTGACATTTTCTCTTCCTTCCAAATATTTCACTTATTTCAGGGTTTGATTGAAATAGGAAGAATCTTATGGCTGACTAATTGTAAAAGTAATTTTACTCTGTGTCTACATTAGCCATGATATAAAGCTCTTGTTCAAGGAAATGGTTTTTGAACATTAGATATTTGCATTTATATTAGATTTGCATTTCCAGAAAGAATGGCACAAAAAATTAGAGGTGCAAGCGGTTCAAGGAAGACTAGTCAGAGTTAGGGTCTTTAGTTCTTAAAATTTAGCTCATTGTTTTTAGCTTCCTTGAAAATCTGCATAGCCACAAAAGCCCATCTATTCAAGTAAAATGAATGCTACATCCATAGTTACTTAAGCCCAATACAAGTATGCCTTTATAAATTCAATTTTAAAGCAAAACGAATTTACCGTAAACACTCTTAAGAGAAACTGACAAGAGACTGACTTCTTAAGAAAACCAAAGCACAGTTTAAGACTCCCTGGTTTCTTTCATCAGCTATATAAGGGAAGAATTATATCATCAATCTTGATGGAGTCATAAAAAGATCATTGCATACCCCTTTACAGAGTGAGGATTTAGTATTCTGTAGCACTCCTCTAGAATGCATTTATGGACCTTCTCTTCCATCCAGTGGTTCTTAAATGCTTGACAAGTACAGATCTCTTCATCCGTTAAATTCTAGATTTTATACATGTGAAAGTTGGAACCCCAAAATGTTGTGACTCAACCAGGACAAGGTCACACATTTAATCAACAGCAGAGTCATAAACCAGGATTTAAGTCTTTTGAGTCTCAATGTATTTTCCTCCAATACAACCTGCCACCATGAGACTTCATTGTGTAGTGGTTAAGAAATTGAGCTCTGGGGTCAGAATGTCTGGAATATCACCTGTTCAACATTGTCAAGTTATAACCCTCTTTCTGTCTCGATTTCTTCGTTTCTAAAATAAGAATTATAATAGGATCTGTCTCATAAAGTTGCTGAAAAAATCTAAAAGAGAGAATCCATCTCTTTATATCTAATGCTTAATAAACATTAAACTTTATTATTAATGCCCAACTTTCATCTCATGATAATTTCATGCAGATCCATCAATCAGATTTTTTTTTCTGAAAAATATGCTAAAGGTGGGAAATTAAAATCATACATGATTTTGAGGGGAAATATAATAGCAGAAGATAAAATTTGTAATGAAAGGAATATATTTGGCTTTGTTTTATCTCCTATAGCAAAGAACCAAGCCAGCAGAGGGTAAAACGATGGGGTTTTGGCATGGATGAAGCATTGAAAGATCCAGTTGGGAGAGAACAGTTCCTTAAATTTCTAGAGTCAGAATTCAGCTCAGAAAACTTAAGGTAAACCCTGTTGTTTGACTCTTATACTATATGCAAGAGAGACCTACCTGTGATGAGTCTGGTTATTTTGCACTTGATAGACCAGTTACTATCCCACCAACATCATGATGATGATACGGGCCCATTGAATTTCTGCCTCCTGATGGAAGAAGAGAAGGTAATGAAGGCAAAGCACTTTGTCCAACATTATCACTTCCTCATAACGGTTTATTTTACACTGTCTCCTGACCTTTTACCTATGTAAATCTGATGCATTTGAAATGGCCTGCATAAAGAAGTGTAACACTTAGACTAGTATTTGGCAAAGTGTGGAATCATTGATAATATTTATGCAGTTTAATTAAAATATCACCTATTTATCAATATTGGTCTTTGTATATTGCATCTCAAGTAAGATCTAGAAAAAGAGATTGAGTGCTTCTGTAAAACTTGAAACAAGACTATGGAGTACATTTACTTTGTACACTTAAATACAGCCTCAGGGCAGTTGAGAGCAGCACCTCACTGAGCCCTGCTGGAGGGGTGCGCATCCTTCCCATCTGTTGTAAACAGCATCCTTACGTATTTTTGAAACTTTTCTGACTTGAGGCACCTGGAAATTGAAATTTTAAATGTGAGACATTGGAATAGATTTTAATGGCTCTAAGATCACTGAAGTGAGTGATAACTTTCCACTACATAAAATGGTTTTTCTACAAGTTCTTTCATTCATTATTCTTTTGAAACTTAACACCCTAATTTACTTTCCCATGACTTATGCAGTCCTGGGAAATTCATTTACAGAAAGGCATCAGCATTCATTTGTTTTCACTGGAACTAAGCAGCTCCAGAAATGTCACACTCTTTTCAGGACATTTAACAGATACCAATACCAAACCATTCAGAAATACATAAAGTTTTGACAGATGTCCCATGGATTAAGCAAGTTGACCACAGACAGAGTCTGGAGGAATTTAATTATATGTGCATGCCTGTCATGGATGGTTGGGATGCAACTTCCTATTCTCTTTCAAGTTTATGAGAACACTTGTTTGACAGGGCTTTCACAAGGTCTTCAGTTGCTAAGGATTTTTATTGGACCTACTAAATAATATTTTCTATCCTGAGGTCACATTATCAATTATTGAGTACAAGAATGAATAAAAATAAAGCAGAGATAAAGTCTATTTTTAGCCTTTTAGTGGATGGGGAGGTGGAGTTTCCTCTAATTCTCTAAGTTTTTGAAAAAATGCTGACATCATGGGCTTCATGATGAAGAAATAAATAAGCAGTGCCCCACCAGTATCACCTAATCAAATAAACGTCCTTCCTGCTCTTAATAAAAGTACAGCCTAGTGGTGAATACAGAGAAGAAAACAGATCACAACACAAAATCATGGGTATTAGATCAGAGAAATACAGAGGAATGGCAAACCCAGAGGTGGAGATCAGTAAAGGCACCCTAAGGGAAACAGCTTCTAGGCTTGGATGATAAGGAGATAACCAGGCAAAAAAGGAAGAGGGAAGAAGTTTGGGGCAAAAGGAATAGCGTGTGCAAACTCTGTTTCATGAATGAAATTGAATCACTGCTGTTTTCTTAATCCATGCCTTAACTATTTCTTATCTCAGTAATTCTATGCCACACTAGATTGCCTGATAAGTAATTGCATATAAGAAATATTACATATTTCATTGTGTGAAAATGTATAAATATCATCCAAAAGGCTTTCTGTCCTAAATTTTAAAAATACAGAATAGTTAATTTGAAGTAGTCCCGGCCCTAGTTCTATAGGGCTTAGATATTTAATATTTTTATGGAAGAAGTGTTTAGTTCTGGAAAAGGTAAATGCTTGCATATATTTTTGCAGTCTAGGATCTCCCTTACTCCATTTCTTCCTTTAATTTAAATGGCCACATGTATATGTCTTTTCCTGCTGTGTTAGGAAAACAGGGGCTGGATATCCCAAGAATCAGAGGTTATATAAAAATATTGCACATAGACAGCAGACATAAATATCTACCAAATGCTATCTTAAATTTTGGGCTAAACTGATCATTTGGAAATAGATTTATTATAAGTGTTTAATTAGAGCAATTTCTTAAATCTGAACTAAATTGCTTTTAGAGTCCTTTTTCTTTGTAAGCATTGTAAATGCTAATAAATCCTGTTAATTTTTTTTACTGCATGTTATGTTGAAATAAAAACAAAGTAAAATTAAAAATGAAATATATTTCATATATAGTCACATATATATTTCTTGAGTATATACCATAAGCTTGTTATATGTTTCCATACTAAGGATTGATAAATACAGATATAATTCTTGAATACCTTCTATATGCCATAATATGCTTCATATTCACTACTTTTATAAGTATGCCATGCTGTATTTTGTATTTATTATTTCTGATTATCATTCATCTAATCATAACTTCAGAAATGAAATGTAAATATTCTTGCCCCATTTTACAGGCAAGCAAAATATGACTGGAAGAATTTAAGCATCTTTCAGAATCAGATTACTAATAATTGGCATCCTAGGCTTTCTATAATCCAATACCAAGCTACTGTCCACTGCTTCCCCAACCTGAACCCCCTGCTTCTGCCTAGGTATCTGGTGTCACAGACCGAGGGAGACAAAATAGTCAAGTTAGCCAGCAGGGCTAATTACACCTAAATAAGTCAATGCATCTTATTTAGCATCTGCTATTTAGGGAAGTGTGACACTCATATGAGCATTTTCTTCTAGTATTGAGACAGAAACAATAGTCAAGAAAAACTGCTTATTGATAAGTACTTATACCTCAAATATAACTTCTGCTCTCGCTTGGTGTATTTTCGCTCATTCCTTTTTCAGGTAAAGCAGAGTAAGTACTAAGTAAATGTAATAATATGAATGTTTTATGAGTGCCTAAAAATATGTCAAGCACTTCAAAAGTGCCCTTTACATAATTTATCTCATTTAATCTAATGGAAACCCAGTGAGATAGGCATTAGCATTCCATTTTACTGATGACAAAATCAAGGCTCAAAGACATTAAGATAATTCCTCATAGTCCAGCTACCATATAATAAGGGGCTATAATAAATAGCCAGTGCCCTTTACATTCTACTAAATTATTATAATGACTATGCTGAGGATAAGAAATGCAGTGATACTTTTAAGGAGGCATTCAAGAGAGTGGTTTTGAGCATGTCATCTGCTGCAGATCTGGGGGCAAACCGTAGCTGTGGCACTCACAGTGGATAACTTAAATAAGTGACTTATCCTTCATATCTTCAGTTTTCTCTAAAGTGGGGGAAATATTAACGCATACTCTATAAAGTTGTAGGGATTGCATGAATTAATATAGCTAAATCACTTAGAATAGTGCCTGCACTTACTTGTCAGTATAGATGCTGTTAGTATTACCTCCTCAACCCTTTGATATTTCACCCGTAATTTCAAGTCTATTTAAGATGTCACTGCATCTGTACAGCCTTCCTAGAACTCCCTTTTCCAACCCAGTACTTGCCCCAGCAGAGGGGCTCCTTCCTGCTCTGCATTCCCAGACTATCTGGTTTGTGCTATTTCTTGAGAATCTCTCATGTGCTTCCTTGTATTATGGCCATTTGAGTGGTGTATCTTTGCTAGTTCAAGGACAAAGACATTCTTTTTATCTATGTGTTCAAAGAGTGCTGAAATGAACCTGAATGAGCATGAATTATAACACTTATGCTCCCTCAGATTGCACCTAGCCTTCCTATTAGATTGCACAGTGTCAGAATCTGTATTTTAAAAGGAAATGGTCTTGACCTTTCCTTTCTGAAAGCAACCCATGGTAGTTTTATGTTTAAAGCATTGTTCATGTTGGATTATCTACTGTTATCTATCTACAGGAAAATGGTATCTAGAAACTGGAAAATTACTAGGTTGAGTAATATTTGATATTCTAATTGTAGCTGAACTACTTTATTACTTATTTTTGAACTTTCATTAATCTGCAAGTTAAAATGTAATAGTTATGAAGGTACTGCTTATCCCCTTCTACCTTTCTTAAGACTCTGTAGCCTATAGTGACCTTCACCTCTGTCGTCATCTTTTCCATTTCATGATCACATCTGGCCCCTGTTGAGGATAACATAGATCTAGTACTTCCTTTTTCAAGTATCTTTTTTAAATTTAAAAACACTATATGATGTGTTATATACATATTCATTTTGTCATCATTTCTCGGTCTAACCAAAAAGACATAATATAGAGCAAAATTTTAAAAAATGAAACCCATTAATAGAATGTGACTTCTTATTAGACTTTGCTATTTGCTTTTATCAAGCAAAACATGTTCTGGTGTTCTTTCCTTTCAGAATATACTATATTCTATATAGAAGCATATCAAATATATTTTTATGTTTAGCAGTGAGTCAGTATTATTTTTTTCCAGAACTTCTGAATTGTCATAATGCCTCTGCAAATTTAAGCCTTTTGAACAATTACATGTGAAAGCTTGCTGCTTCTGTCATTTCATAACTCCCTGAATTAAATCGCCTAAAATTAGTTACTTGCCCTGATTTCTCCAGCTAGGGCATTTTCTAATCTGTGTCCAGGCCTCTTTTAATTCCAGTAAAGCTTCACTGTAATTCCCTTACCTGGTAGAGCAGAAAATCCTCTCCATACTAACCCTCATTGCTCAAATGGACAAAAGATCCAAAAGATAGAGTATGTGGCATACTTTATCCCCCCCAATCAGATGATCCGCGTCACTCACCTTAATGCCCTTCAAACTCCTCTTCCTTTCTAATAAATGGTTCTTTAGCAGTGCTCCTTTGTTTCAGTAAAATTTAAGGTTGTACAGAATCAGGACCCTGGCAGATCTGTTTTTAACAGAGAACATCTAAAAGAGATAGTTTTCAAGATTTCCTTTCCCTAAATGTTATATCTTTGAATACGACTAATTAAAAAAATCGGTAAAGGCCTGTTTCTGAGCCTTCAGAGAAAATGAGTTCATTATTATGCTTCATTGTGAATTGAATGATAGGTCAATAATTTAAGAATTTTCGGATTATGAGGCATTGGAGTAAATGCTTGGTGTCACATTTTGCATAGATTCTGGCTAGCAGTGGAGGACTTGAAGAAAAGGCCTATTAGAGAAGTCCCCTCTCGAGTTCAGGAAATATGGCAAGAATTTCTGGCTCCAGGAGCCCCCAGTGCTATTAACTTGGATTCTAAGAGCTATGACAAAACCACACAGAATGTGAAGGAGCCCGGGCGATACACATTCGAAGATGCTCAGGTTGGTACATGGATGGGCCTCACATTGCGTCACAAATGTTCTCCTGAGAAGTTGAAAGTTGGAATACTTTTGTTTTATTTTCATTGTAATTGGTGGCTATATCTAATATTTTCAATTTAGGTAACTGTATGTAAAATAACTAATTGATCTAAAAGAGAACAGAGATGCTTTAAAATGAGTTTTTAAAGCCTGGGAATTTTTGTAAATTTGAATGATTTTACATGAAAATTTCTTGAAGGGAAATATTTTAACTATTTGAAAACTTTTTACTTTATTTTCTACTTTGTCACCTCAGTAACATGTATTTGAACTCTTTAACTTGTCTTCCAATGAGGAGATTCTAAGATTCTGACATTCCTAAATAATTTATTATTATGGATAGTCAGAACTAAACTAAATTAGCTTGAAGTTATGTAAAACTCAAACCACTTTTGTCTCTGATAATAAAATGAAATAGTAAATTTAGGCATTTATTATTTTTTCAAGTTACTTTTTTAGTCTTCAAAAAGAAGAGAAAAGGAAATTGATATTAATATTAACATCCTAAGACAAATTTTTATGTGTTTTTTCTTTTTTTCTCAAACTGGGTGTAATTGCCTCCTGAGAAGCAATTTGAATTTCTACTTTTTCTAAAAAAATATTGTGCTCAATAGGAAAAATAAACATGAAATGAGAGGATATTATTTCCTAATGATGTGTTGAAATTGGCTTTTAAACCAGAACATGCATGCTTCATAATTTCTTAAAACCTCTTTTAGAGAAGAATGTTAGCTCTAGAAAGTATCTTGTTTTTTAAATAACTACATTACTAAAACAAAATATAGAAGATGAAGAATAAGGTACACAAATTTCCTTTCTTATTTTTACTCTCGGTAGAAAATATATTTATCCTTTGCTTTGGTTTAAAAAGAAATGAGCCACTGTGCAGAAAACTAACACAAGTTGAAACAGCCAACCAAAAACCCATTCATTCGCCCTGGCTCTGCTATGGTCTTCTATGTGGAAATAATTACATTCTATGGAGACACATGAGAGAGAGCAGGATGAAAATTCTGGCTCTGTTGCTTATTTCTCTGCTGGTTTTTCTTTCTTGCAGTTCAAGATAAACTTTCAAGCATTTTTCTGGAGCCAACAGCGTGTAAAATATTTGAAATTACCTTCCCCAAATCTTAATATTAAAAAGAACATTTCTTTGTTATCTTTGTCATTGAAGAATATTCTTGCTTATTGGGTCTTCAATAAAAGGAAAAGGCATGATTTTCTATAGAAAACACTACTACCTGACCGTAGGCTTCTTTTTTCAATCAACCTCAGATATTTAATTCCAGCTTTTTGTAGGCTTTTAAACCATATATTCAAAAATATAATAATAGAAATTCCTGCTGCTGTTTAAGAAGAGATGCAATGTAATAAGAAAGCAGATTCTGGAGCCAAATTGCCTGGGTTTTAGTCTGAGCTTTGCTCTGTGACCTATTGCAAGTACTTCACTTCTTCATGCTTCAGTTTCTTCATATTTAAAATAGATATAAAAATGGTTACCAACCTTGTTGAGGTTTTGTGAGGATATAATTAACTAATATAGGCAAGCACTTAGAAGTGTACCTGGCATATACTCAAGCATATTTGAGCACTTACTATGCATACCCTTATACTTTGCTAAACATTTGTCATTCCTCTAATCCTGACAATAACTCTATTTTATAGATTAGAAAATTTAGACTCAGAGAAATGAATAAAGTGGTCAAAATTTACATTTTATAAGTGGTAGATCTTGAGCAACATAACATCTGAATCCCAAAATGACTGACTTCTAAATAAGACATTGCCTCACTTTTCCAACAACAAATTCTGATGCAGTTCCAAATGTACCATATTTTTGGAGATGAACCTTAGACTAGATATTGAGACTTAATCCAGAACGTCTTTAAGTGGATTCACAGTAACTACAAATTATCGCTGGTGTGTTTAAGAACAGGGAAACTGAGTCATTTCTTAAAATATATATTTTCTCCAAACAAGAAGAGACTGGGACATTCTGGATACTCTCAAGTGGTTCAAAACTCCATGTCTAACAGACTGGAATGAACAAGGAGCATTTATGCTCCCCTAGAGTGCAATAAGCCAAAGCAGAATCTCCCTAGATTGGGCCAACACTGAATTGGATGGATACATTTTTTTCTTCTTTGTCTACCAATATTCATCATCAAAACAGAACATTGCAGACTGATTAGGATTATCAGATATTTACCTAATCTATCTATGAATAAGTCAAAACATGCACACAAATTGGGAGGTTTAGCAATTAAATATCACAAAATTTATTTTTGGACTTGTGCTCTGGCCTAAAGTGGATGTAGATGACAGTTTTCACCAAACAAATGATTCATTTGGGAAGTCTGCACCCTCCAACTACATATAAATGCCAAAGGCTTCTAGAATGATTATTGAATCTTGACTTCACATCATTGTCTTTTGGCCTGGAGTAATCTTAAGAGACAGCAGATTTATTGATATTCTTAAATGATCTATGTAAATCAACAACTTGATTTGAAATTACTTCATGACAATCTGCTAACTAAATTCCTTTTTTTTTTTAAGGACTGGTTGTGGTTTACCTCCTCCATAGCTCCCAAACCAGTTTAAACATTGATCCTTGAATAAAATAATAAATTTGAAAGTCTAAATGTTCTATAAGCATATAAAATATTCTCATCAGCATTATCATTATTATTTTTAGCTGCTTCCAGATTTGTTTTTTAACCAAATGTTGTATTCTTATCACAGTACTTGATTTTTCCTGAGAAATAATAAGGAAGCACCTCAACCATTATTTCTTTTTAGGAGCACATTTACAAACTGATGAAAAGTGATTCATACCCACGTTTTATAAGATCCAGTGCCTATCAAGAGCTTCTACAGGCAAAGAAAAAGGTATTGGTTCTTTGTGAATTTTTTTGACCTAGTTCTCAGTTGTAGTTATTTGGAGTAGTTACCTCTGCTGGGCCCACAGTATTGGACAAATGGTAAGTGAATATACTCCAAGACCCTCCCCCAAACCTTTGCATTTTATAAGGGCCATTTAAGTTGTATGGGTTTCTGTTTGTTGATTGCTTATTTTCTTCTTTGTTTGTTTGTTTCTGCAGATGTTCATGCTTTACAAAGTTGTTTAGACACCGTTTTCATGTTTCATGTTAGTCTTCTGTATGCCAGTTTAAGGAAACAAAAAATTACAATAAAGAAAGGAAAAGAACAATGTCATCAGATCAAAAACTTAAAGAGGGTTTTCCTTGTCCAGTAAGCTAGAATGTATGTTTTGGGCCAAATGCTCCGTAACTCATTGTTTTCAATGATAGTTGCCAAAATGCAGTAATGTTTGCTTTCACATATTTTCATTTGGCATTTATTCTGAGTCACTTAGTATCCCTACGATGAGGTTCCATACCTAAGATGATAGCCAAGCACATTTTTGAAGAGCTGCAATAGGCTACATTGTTCAATTAATGTTTATAATCAAAGTCTCACTGTAAATAACACCTTATATAACCAGTATAACAGGGAATGGAAAATCTGGATGTAAACATCAACATCATTCATTATTTTGTAATGTTAAAATAGTCCATAGCTTCTTGAAATTCTGAGATGAAATTATAATTTGTGTAATTCATGATCATCATTTAAGCTAATGGTATTTTTCAAAGTCCATTGACTTTGCAATGGGAAATAGATACTCTGTAGTTGCACTGTCCAGTACAGCAACCACTAGCCACATGGAGCTGTTTAAATTTAAATTAGTTAAGGTTACATAAAATTCTACTCAAATTTCTAATACTCAATGGCCACAGCTAAAGACTTCTGAAATATTAGTTAGTATAGAATGAAATTTCCATGCTTTCAGAAAGTTCTACTGGACAGCAATGCTCTACAGAATTAATGATGTTATCAACAGAAATTTAGTACCAGTAGAAAATTATGAGGAAATTCTGAAGTTAAGCCACTAGATTTTCAAACATTTAGGCTTTGAAAATGTTGGCATAAAACCTTAACATATCTACTTCATTTTAGTGTAATTTGATTTTGCTTGAAATCACACTATTTTGTTTGCACAAGAAGAGTTTTGGTGTTAAAAGTAAAAGCACTAATGCAAACAGAGCCCATGTCCTGTGACAAGAGGCCTTCTGTGGCAACTCTCCTGTCTTCCTGATCCCTATGATTTAGAACATGAATTTGGTGTTGTATCATTTCATCATCCTGTCTTTTTCTGCTGTTTTTCTTTCTTTCTTTTTTTCTCTCTTTCTTCCTTCCTTCCTTCCTTCTTCTCATTATTTCTTTTGTTCTTTTCTTCTTTCTTTCTTCTTTCCTTCCTTCCTCTCTTTATTTCTTTCATTCTTTCTTTTTGTTCTTCCTTCCTTTCTTTCTTTCTTTCTTCCTTCCTTCCTCTCTTTCTTTCTTTCTTCTCTCTCTCTCTTTGTTCCTTTGCCCCACCCAACCCCACACATGTAAGTCGGAATACTCAATGGATCGCAGAACATCTTTTGAAAACTTTGCACAGAATGTGGTAAGTTTTAATTTTTAAGGAATTACAAATCATTAAGTCCAATTGGGAAACATTCCCAGTTTCAAGCCCCATCTTTCACCTTGCATCCTTTGATGTAACAGCAAAGGTATTTATTGCCTTTATTCAAATTCAGCATTTCCTGCTTCCTACTTATCTTTCTGTCCCAGCACTTTCTGGAGTAGATAAGATATCACACGTGAAAATCTATATGTATCAAACTAAGGCTTGGAAAGAAATGTGTATTATGATACATAAAATGAAGAAACTGTTCTTTATATTTTAATTTTTATTCTATGTATCTCTTTCTTTATTAAAGATAGTGCATGCATTTCTATACTCTTTCCCTTAGCTCTTCCTAAGGCTTAAAAGGTTAAGAACAATGAGGGTTCTGTTCTTTCTACTTTTGCAGGGAGAAAATGACTTATTGAACAGTTTAAAGCCAGACTCAGTATGAATGGGGGTCGGCAACAATATATGCCCCACCAAAGACCCACTAGCATGCCTTTCTTATTCTTTATTTTTCAGGAAGGTATTGAAAACTATTGCATAAATCATCCAGGAAACCAGTAGTTTCCCTACCAGTGTTTTCTTAGCATCTTTCCATGTGCATAAGTGATATATTTGTTTGTGGGATTCTTTTTTTTTTTTTCTTTTTTTGATATTGTGCCAGTGCCTTTGGAACTTTCTAACATTGTGTAAGCTCAAACTAAAGCCTTCAACACATTTATTTTTATAGGGCAGAAACATCCCTATTTTCCCATGCCATAAAAACTGTACACCAACACTGAGGGCCAGCACTAACCTGTTATGAAAAGAGGTAGAAAAATCTTGGTTTATACTCAAGTTTGTCTGCATTGTCTGTTGAGTTGTGTGGTCAGCTCCATGCTGCTGCTGCTGTGGGTGTGTGTTGTGGCTTTTGCTGTGATGGCCAGTTAAGTGGAGTTATGTGTGTTGAAATGTAAGCAAATTGGATTCAGCAAAAATATGTTTTTTGTTTTTAGTTTCCTTCAAGGATCCTTTCGGTGGGGAATGTTAATCAGTTCTTTTTATGAATTCCTAGTTGTGGCTGTGCCCAGAGTATTTGAAAGATTTTTAAAAGCAGTGTATACTTTGAACACTCAATGTGATTGCACAAATTAAAGGGCTAGAAAATGAAGGACTCCAGGAATTAATCACACTATAAACTTCCCAAAATTTTGGCTGGATCTTTTGGAGTCTCTGACCTTTAATATAAAATTTTCTTAAGCATGCCTCATACGTCACCATGGGAAGATAAAGACAATGCTAAAGAAATGCCTCGAGATTTTGCTGGAGGAAGTCGCCACAGGATGTTGCACAGTGTTCTGTGTATTGTTTAAGAATTGTTTCAAATTCATTCTTTTCTAACGTAACGCTGACAGAATATTGTTCTTGAGATTGGATTGGAAATTTCTGTAATATAATTAAAAACATATAATGCAAATTAAGGAATATGGAAAGGGGAAGCAAAATGGTTGTCTTTCCTCCAACACCATCCCCAAATCTCACCAACTTCCCCAATTCTTAAAGTAGGACCACATTGTAACTCATTGCAAACTTTAAGAAAGGATCAGTAGGAAATAAGGAAAGAGAGAATTAATCATCTACACCTTCAACCAAAATTTATATGCCAAGTGCCAACTATACTGCAGACATTGCTATGTCTTAGGAAAAAGACCTCAATTGCTAAGGTACATAATGATATAGACAAAATGTTATGTTGTGCAGGAGAAAGATAAACTATTTCAACTTGTATTAGGGTGGATAGGGAGGGTCCATGGGTAATGTGAGAATTCCCAGAAGAAGTTACATTTAACTGGATAAATAGGATTTCATTAGGCCAAGAAAGGCAACCATCCTTTTAAGAAGAAGGGGGAAAAAAGGCTGGGATTACTGAAGAAAGAGAAGTTGAGTAACATTCATACCATAACACATATATACACACAACATACTGATAAATTTCAGATAACCTTCAGACACAATTGTTTAGGGTTAATCCTTTTCCATCCAGGAAAATAAAAAGTAATGTTTTTATTGAATATTTTGTTTTGGTAGTACTCTAAAGAAATGGAGTAAGAAAATTAGAAAGACTCTCTGATTTCCTCAGTAGATTATGAATGATAACATTTATTTAATTAGTTATGAGCAATAAATTTCCATCCTGAAAATTATTTATATACAAAAATTTTAAATATTAACTGTATACCATTGTCTTATGATGGTTAATTTCTATTTAAAGTTCCCTTTAACTTTCTATTTTCATTTATTTTTTTATTTCCCCTTGGTTCAGTGTTCCTCCATAATATGGTTACTTTTAGGGTCAGAAGTTGTGTTAGCCATCCTAAGTACTTAACATCATATATTTTATGGAATACCTTTATAGGATCAATAAAATGATTTTAACACAAGATAAAGAATGAGTGATTTTATTATCAGATAGACATAATGGAGGAAAGACACAGTTTAAATAAACATTTTAAAAGAGTTCTATGTGCAGGTTGCTCTGGTAAATACGGGGAGGCTACAACATAGAGTATCCAAGAAAGAAATGGACTTGGGGAATTACAGGTAAATAAGTGTGTAGACTGTAAAAGGAACTAGGCAAAGTGAGATAATGATAATAACTCACATTCACTGAGTGCCTGCCATGTGCCAGGCTCTGTACTAGGCACTTTATATTATCTAATTTAATCTGAACCTACAAGTTAGGTAATATAATACTCATTATTTTACCCATTTTACAGGTGAGAACACTGAAAGGTCAGAGGAGTTACTTAATTTTCCCAGAATCATACAGTTAGTTAAGGAGCTAGCACTAACCCCAAATTTATTTTGTTCCCAAATTCTTTCTTTCTACACTGATCACCTTGCTCTTCCAACGGTAGAAGACAGATAAATCTTTCCACTTGATGATAACCTCCTCTGGAATCTGAGTCCATTTCCGTTAGTGTTTATTTGTAGAAGTTTATTTACATTTCAGCATAGTTATTTTTATAACCTGGCTTATAAAAATGGCATCACTGTTTTGTTTCACACAAGAGTCAAAAACGTTTTGCTTGACAGCGCTTCCTAATACCATTGGAAATCCCATTGGTTACTGAGGTTAATAAATTCTTGCAGGCACTTTAGAGAATAATTATAGTAAACAGCTAACAGCTGTATAGCATTTTACAATGTTCCAAGGACAGTCATTACTTTTTGTTTGTATTTTTGTTGTTGTTATTTACAAACACAACTATCCTGGGAGGTGGTCAGGTAGGTGTTACCATCATTTCACACATAAGCAAACTGAGGACTAATGGGGTGAAGTCATTTCACCAATATTAATCAATTGTTGAGTGTTAGGGCCAGGCCTAGAAGCAATGTTTTCTGACTTTAAATTCATTACTTTGTAGACTACTCCTTTTCTTCTCATTATACCCAACACTGGAGGGATAAAAATAACTCACATTTGTGTAATACCTTCACCTTGGCTTGTTGTCCAAGAAATCTCATTTCTTATCATTTACTTTTTTATTATTTTCCTTGCCATCAGAGAATTTTCTTCAGGTTTTTCAAGGGTTGCTGTGTCCTCTCATGCCTTTAAATGTTATTCTTATTAAGTTGATTTCATTCTCTTTTGACAAAGTTCATGTAACGGTTATTTTCTTTCCAACCATTAAATTATCAAAGTATCTGTCTGCCATATAAACCTTAAGGGAGAACAGATAGGAAATAAGGGGAGAAACAAAGTAAGAGGATTGATCATCTACACCTTCAATCAAAATTCATAAATCAAGTGCCAAATGCCAATTGTATTACTTATTACCTCTTCTCCTTAATTTGCCTTTGGGCTACAGAAGTAGAAATGAGAATTAAAGAATGTTAACGTTGAACTTCCAGGAACTCACCTAATCTAACCTCTTTTGGAGAAAAATTTTACCCTATCTCAGTGAAGACAATTTACTGCAGAGCCTTAAAAGAATCAACATACAAGATATAATGACCACTTTGCTCTCCCACCCCCTCTCCTCCAGTGTACTGATGCTAGTGCATTGGGCTTGTAAGGTACCCTCTCAAGACTGAAATTACCAGAAGTTTTGGAAGCTGTGTGAGAGAATTTCAACAAAAGGACTGAGTTGGCGCTGAAATCAGTTGATTGATTTTTTGCAATCAAATCTGTATTTAACTCTATAAATCATTAGTATACGTATTGATAAGAACAAATGTAAATATAAATCCTATAACTTGTTTGGAGTGTTAAAAGTGAGAAAGATACAATATGCTTAGTTCTTTTAGAATGTTCTTTTTGTTTAAATCTAGGTAAACTATTTTTCTAAGCCCATCATGGAGTTCCTAGTTAATACACCTTATGCAGATTTTATACAAGCAGCAAAGTGTGGTTTAAAAAAAAGCCCAGACCTGGAAGCCCGACATGTTAATATTAGGTTTGAAACCCAGTCTTACACTTCTCTTGCTGTATGAATTTTTAGAAATCAGTTAAACTGCTGAACCTTAATTTCTTCATCTACAATATCTCTAGCCAGAAATAGCTCTAATCAGTACTTGTGCAAAATAAATAAATAGATAGATAGATAAATAAATAAATAAAATAAAATAAACTTAAGAAATACTTTAATTATGCTTTTGAAACATGCTTTATTTACTTAATTTGCATCAGAAATATCTTCCAGGTCATTTCATATTCTTCTACATGATTATATTTATTGACTGCATGAAATTCTTCTGAATGAATATACCTATAATGCATTTTTCCATTCCTCTGTTGGTGGACATTTATGTTGTTCCTTATTTATTTATTTCTTTATTCATTGTCATTGCAGCTCAAAGTGTGGTAAACATTCTTCAAGTTAAATACTGATTTTTTTTCTCATACTCATAAAAAATTGAGTTGCTTGGTTAAATGGAATGCAAAATTATGAAAGAAGAGATGTCTATTTATTTTTCTCTCTCTTATCTTTACTTTTGCCCTAATGCAAGAGATACACTAGAGGGAAAAATAACTTATCACAGAAGACAGAAATCCAAGTTCATATTCTTGATTTCCAAAACCACTTGTGTTACACATTAATAACAGGCTTCCTTATCAATTAGTCCTCAATCTCTGAAGAATTATAGTGTTTTCTGGGAGCCTTACACTTTTTTTCAAGACGCTGTCAAAAACACTATGGATTATTTCTAGTCCCTGGTCAAATGATTTTTAACTTGGTTTTATTAAATGTGAAATCTAGCATGAAACTTCCTCTGCATACCCTAACAATCACTGTGATTGTACACTGAGACTGCCCTCTCCACCCAGTATAACCCTATGAATAATACAGATTCCAGGTTTTGGAAATACAGCCTCACACCAGCTATGGAGCAATACTGTAAGAGTGCAATGCTGTGTCAAATCTACTCATGCAGACCCCTCAACTGTGCAGTTGAGCTGGACATTGGTTCTCCTTAAGATTGAAACATGGCATTCCTGGTTGAGTGCTCTAGACTTTGCTGTATGGGCACATTAGTGTAGATAAGCTGTTGGAAAAGGATCCTAGAGCCCCTAAAAATAAAATTTATAAACTTGTCACTGGGTTTGCTCACCATGAATAATACCAATATAGAAAATTGATTGACCTGGTGATCTATGTTCCACTCATATGCTACATTTTTATCATTGTTTTCATATATTATGTTACTAGTTCCTAGATTATTCATTCATTCAACATATATTGAGTTTTGACTATATGACAGGTGTCAGGGAAGAAGAAATTTTCTTCTACCCTTCTAGGTTCTTCTGGCTGGTCTAAGAATTAAATTGACATGAGACAGATTAATAAGAGAAAAATCAAAAGTTTAATAATATGTATACATGGGAGAGACCCAGGAAAACTAACTCATCAAAATGTCTGAAACTTTTAACTTAAATGTCTTCAGCTAAAGACAAAAGAGGATGTTGAGGGTAGTGGTTTGGGACCTCAAATGTGAAGAAGGCAACTGACATGGAGATGGGAAAGCAAATGTTTGGTAGGACATGCAGAAACAATGGGACACAAAGAGGAATTTTAACAGACTTTCCTAGGTTTCTCCCTATCTCCTTGCCTAGTTCATATTATAGTTATCTATGGTGATTACTCCCTTCCTGGAACAGGTTCTCTATCTACATTCTTTAGGCAGTCAGGGGGAAGGTCAAAATTTCTTCCTGAGTGTTTTGGGCCTTGGTTATTTTCAGTTTGAAATAATCCACATGCCAAAGAGACATTTTGGGGTGGCAAATCTTGCTCCCCTACACAGGTTATGTGCTACTCCTTTGTGGTTAAAAAGGCATCCTGGGCTTCCCTGGTGGCGCAGTGGTTGAGAGTCCGCCTGCCGATGCAGGGGACGCGGGTTTGTGCCCCGGTCCGGGAAGATCCCACATGCCCGGAGCAGCTGGGCCCATGAGCCATGGCCGCTGAGCCTGCGCATCCGCCTGTGCTCCCCAGCGCGAGAGGCCACAGCAGCGAGAGGCCCGCGTACCGCAAAAAAAAAAAAAAAAGACATCCTGTTCTTACTTTCACTTCCCTTGATATCAATTTCTACCACAATGAAGTCAGAAAGGGCATTCTCTAGATTGTATTTATACTAATGAAGTTACACTATAGTTAGACCTCCATGGAGTTAATGAGATCCTCGATTCACATAAACATCCCTCATAATGAAGCAGATCATCTGCTTCACATAAACATCCATCATGATATAAAAGCAGTTTAGAAACTGTGAGAGGGAAGGTTTTGATTTTATATTTGTGCACCTGTGAATCTACCCTAAGGAGAACTTTGTGCATATTCTTTTCTGATTGAGTGCTATAGTTATTCCTTGAGGTTATAGGTATATTCATATAGAAAACTACGTTAGAAAACTCCTAGAGCACCCTAAGTAAATATAATTTATAAACTTGGCATTGGGTTTCCCTACCATAGATATCAAACACATAAAGTGGGTCTGGTCAAGAATGAACTACATTCTCCTCTTTCTTCTCTAGTGGACCTGAAACTCATCTCATTTATCATTTTGTAGTTGACATATATGGCTATCCATCTTCTTTTACTGAAACTGCTTTGTCGTGATAACTTGCCTGAGAAAGCAGTTTTAGGTTCCCTGCAGCATGATGTAAATTGATTGGTGTGAAATGTATCAAACTATGTAGGCTCTTTAGTTTCGCCAATATATCTTTATTTTCCCCTAGTGGCATCATTAGTTCTTAAGTTGCCACTCAGGTTCTATAAACTATAAATTGTATAGTGGTTTTTGGCCAAAGAGCATCCAGTACAACTCTGGAGGCTCCTAAGGAATGTTTTGAGGCTGCTGAGTAGACAACCCCCAGTGGTAAACTTCCCCCTTCGCTGCTATATATGCCAGAGGCAGAAGTTTCAATAGTATTTCCCAAAGCACTGCTCTGATGTACCTAAGGCCTTGGGTTGAAGCCAGTGATCATGAGGCCCCAGCTACCTGCATAATTGGAGACCAGCCTGGGGGCTCTATTTAACAATTTTATAACCCAGTAGTACCCATGTGTCCAAGCATTATTGGATTCTTTTATCCAACAACAAAAAAAATACTTATTGAGCACCTATTGTGGGTCAGGCACCTTCTTCCTAGTTAAGAATACATAAATAATAAAAATAGGAAGCTAGTAGGTAATAATAATAAGTTAATAATAGTAGTAATGACAAATATAAATAATAATAATAGTTAAGAAGAAGAAGAAATAATAGTCACTAACATGTATACCTTAGTTGGTTCATTCTTCTTATGAAAGTTAACTGTTCAATGAACAGAACTAGTTTCCTACCAGCTTCCCATTAGCTTACTTCATGTAAATCATGAAAGTTTTCCTTAAAGCAACACAGAGTAGGCAGGAAGAAGAGTTAAGCTTAAGCAAGAGATCTACTTATTAAATAGTTGGGGTAAGCAGCCCTGAAGGAGGGAGAGAACAAAGGTAGAACCAGAAAGAGGGTCTAAGGACTTGACAAATTGTGTTCCAGGCAAGACTGCCATGGAGATTTCCAGTTAGAGGAATATAGTACAGAATAAGGTAATCAAAAAGATAGCTCATAATCTGGATCCAAACAATGGGCCATTTTATATATGCAGAAGATGAAGGTGGAAGGCAAGTTAAGAGAACCTAAAGATAAGAGGACATGATAGGATCAGTAGCTACTATATTAATTCATATTTGATGATAATGCCAAGAACTTGGTTAATGAGATAGAGGAAGTAAAGGAGGAAGAGTACAACTTTTAGCACCAGTATATTTGCATATAGGCTACAGTATTTTTGAGCTAAGTTTACTGGAAGAGTTGATAGTAGAAAAATAAACTTCAGACTGTCTCAATTAGGAATTGAAAGTTATATAATAGTTAATAAATTATTTTACATTATCACTTCTATTTTATTTGACAGTATATGAAATGGAAGTTTTACTCAACTATGACGAAAAATTGTAGCTGAGTAAAGCAAGAAGATGGGGAATATTTGTGTATGCTTATGTACGTTACAATATTTGTCAAGTACTTGAAGACAGTCAACTATCAATCTCAGTATTGATCTCAATTACCTCCCTGAGTTAAATAGAATTTCATAGTATTACATACAGTTAAATAGAATTTCATCAATAGCCTGAGGACAATACGTTTGCATATTCTTTTTATAAATGTGTTTTACATAGCTAGGAAAAATATAAATGGAACTTAAATTGATAAAGATTGGGATTATGTCTAAATTTAATTTCCACTAAAAATACATTCATATGTTTAATTATATCTAGATATGAAATCACTTACTAAGCAGCCCCATATCATCATCAAGCCATCTCATTTGCTGTTATCCATTCTAAACCCACATGTCCCATTGTATGTGTTCATTAGCATTCCTTTATGAAACACTTTTCAGAAAAGAAAGCCATTTTTATATTTATGACCAGCTATGGGAGTGAATTTTACTTTTCCATAATTTATGCTAGTACTTGGAGACAATAACTCTAAAATGAGTGACTTAAAATAGCTAGACAATAGACATCTTTATCTAAATTGCATACACGTTTATAGACTTAGATATATTTTGTTTATAAACAAACACCCTGCTGTGTTTTCTCAAGTGTTTGGCAGGTACCATAAGGCAAGCCCAGACTGGGCAAAATCCCATATCCTCTGCATTGTGCATCACATTTTGATTGCTGTTTTTGTCACTGTTGTTTTCCGACGTCCAGAAGTTACCATTATGAAAATAAGCTTGTGGTCATTACTGGAAGTTTAAAACACCATTTCTAAATTGCACTGACTATTATTTCTGGAGAATAAAAGATCAGCCGTCATTTTTTTGGTTCATCAATTCATTCCAATTTACTTATTTTGATGTTAAAGATTTTTCTTTCTATTTCATCAGCAATAGAAAAATTACTCGATAGACATGGCTGATGTAAACAGGGATAGCAAGCACCCATTATCAAGACTGTTCACTTGAAATATGCATATTAATATCTAGGAGGAACATACTTCCAACACCAGAAAGAAAAGACTATTGGGAAGTCTTTATCTTTTCTAATTCTAAAAGTCTTCAAAGGACTTTTGGGAGACATTGAAAATGATGAATTTTTGGAGTCTCAAAATTGAAAAGGGATTTAGAGGCATCAATTTCCCCAGGTCCAATCCCCAGCCATTGCATGAATCTCCGCTGTAGACTCAATGACAAGTATGCATCCAGCATTTGCTGGCCTATAAGTTCCAGAGACGTGGTACCTTTAGAACGCAGGGGTAGTTAATTTCATTTTTTAGAATTTCATTCCTTGTTTTTAGAATAATCTACTTTTTGGTAACTTCGGAGTATTGATCCTAGTTCTGTCTCCTGGAGCTAGGCAGAATAATACAAACATTCCAGTAGATCTAGACATCTGTTGAATTATTTGAAGGTGTAATTATATCTCCTCTCAAGTTTTGTTTTTATTTCCATTAGTTAAAATCTAGTTCACCGTTTTTCTGTATGGTTCAACTATCCATATCCCATATCTCAAAATAACCAGGGGCTTGGAAAATGCAGATTCCTTGACCTTATCCCAGATAAACTGTGTTAGAATCTCTCTCTCTCTCTCTCACTGTTTACAAGCGCTTCAGAATTCAGTTTAAGAACCATGATCTAGGTAGCAGCCGGACTTCTCCTTACCAAAGATCAGTGGTTCTTACTTCTTCACTTTAGCTGCAGCAGAATCATTTGGAGAACTTCTCATAACACAGATAGCTAGACCTCACCTCTCAGAAAGGCTAATTAAGTAGTTTTCTGGTAAGATCCAAGAATTTTAATTTTTTAATAATTCTCAAGTGATACTGATACTACCAGTTTGGAGACCACACTTCGAAAACCACTGCCCTAGCCTAACAGATTCCCTCCACTCTCCCCACTGATAGGTGCCAAGGGCACACCTAGTGTCACATCTGAGAGGCTACTCTCCAGTTGTGCTCACACATTTTTGCAAGCAGCATTTGAATTACATGGATGAGTCAATTGTGTTTGTTCCCATAGCTGTTTACCATAATTGAACTTATAGTAATTACATAATTTATGTAAATGTCATATAAGCTGCTGAAATTTGAGTATGAAAAGAAAAAGATATTTCTATGAAAACTAAGCTGAACACTTAACAAGACTTAATAAACTTGCCTTAAAATTGCAATCAAATTAAATCTGAGTGAGCCTTGCATTGGGAAAGTGGGCTTCTAATGTTTTCTCATTCAATAATCTCATGTTCTTTCACCACCTTAATTGCTCACCTCCTATATCCACCCCAGTTAATCAGTAGTCCTCCAAAACTGATAACGGAACACAATACTTGAGAAGTAACCAAACCAGCATAGATTGGAAATATTATCTGCCCAACAGGAAAGAAAGAACATATGTAACTTTTACAATCCAGTCCAAGCATTGTATCAGCTTCCCCACCCCAGCTCCCAGTCACAGCAGCCATATCAAATTGTAGGGTTATTTGGGGCTTAAAATTTTTTTTAATCTAGAATTTTTTTTCTTGTGAGCTCAGATTACATCTCCCCAATCTTCTCTTTTACTGCTAGATTGGTTTATTGTTTGTTTATTAATTTTCATGTAAGTTTGGTTCTTTATCCTTCTTTCCATTAAGTTTTATCTTGTAAGTTATAGCCTTACATAATTTTTTGGAATATCTCTTTGTTACCCTGTCTTTTAACTAAGATTAGCAAATTGGCATCATACATTCATTTTAGCAGAATTCCATCAGTTTAATAATGCAAATTATTGATTAAAATGTGGAATCAAGACAGAGTTCCACTACTCCAAAAATTAGCACACCTTGAAGGTAGTTGTTTATTTAGTTATGAACCTCACCTTTTTCTGTGTCATCCACAGAGATACCATGAAAGACTGCTAAATGCCTTACTTAGTCCAAGAACCTTTGTTTAAAGCAACTTCCTGTCCTCAAGTCTGGTAAACTCTTTTTTAAAATGAGTAAATGAGCGTGTATATGACAAAGATCTAATATGGTTTATATGGGGAGTTCTTATCAAAAAAATAATCAGAAGAGCACTATGTCATTAGAAAAATGAGCAAAGGTCTTCAACAGTTTTTTGTTTTTTTTTTTCGGTATGCGGTCCTCTCACTGTTGTGGCCTCTCCCGCTGCGGAGCACAGGCTCCGGACACGCAGGCTCAGCGGCCATGGCTCACGGGCCCAGCCGCTCCGCGGCATGTGGGATCTTCCCCGACCGGGGCACGAACCTACGTCCCCTGCATCGGCAGGCTGACTCTCAACCACTGCGCCACCAGGGAAACCCTATACAAACTGTACTTCTGTACATTTATATGTGTGTAGGACGAAAATAACATTTCAGAAACAATACATTCCCTTATTATGTGCAACACACCCTGATATACTTTGATCTATTCTATGATATGTAATTTTTTCCTTAATGTTGGTAGCATCTTTCTAAATTGATTTCCTTTCCCACTAATGTCATGAATTTCAACAAAACATTGTTTTTGAAGAAATATATGTTACATGGTTAATTGATCAAAATAGGATCATTTTAATAAGCATGTTAATCATAAGCCATAATACTATTCACAGTACAATATCAGTTTTGTAAAAAAAAAATAAAATAAAATAGCATTTTTGTATTAAAAAGTAAAATGATATATTAGCATGTAAATAACTGTATTTTGGGTAAAGTTTATTTCTCTTTATATTTTTCTATGTTTTCCTCATTTTCTCTAATGGATAGACACTTTTTATATCAGGAAACTATTCTTAACTAAGGAAATGAAAGTATTTGGCTTTACTTTTTCTATCTCAAACCACACAGGGAGCTAGTAATAAGTGCTTACATATAAATGTATTCATAAACCATCTCTTTTAAGTACATAATAACAGAATTTTTTCCAGCATTCAACATTAAATATACCAGCCTCCAAACTAGCTACAGAACCCCCTTCCTTTCTTTCTTCCTCCTTTCCTTCCTTTCTTTCTTAAATCTCAATAATTGAGCTTTCTTTAATTGTATTGAAACTCACACTTTGCAGTTTTGCTAAAATTATTCACTGGTGATTCAGTAAACTCACCTGCAAATTAACCTAGGAGGCTTGGTTTCATTTAAAGCAGGGAAGGTCTTTCCAAACTCCTAGCCTAGTTCATTTCCTTCTTAACACATTCCCGGTTAGTTTCATTGATATGAACAACCAGGGCAAAATAGGAGTTGAAAAGACCCAAATTCCGCCACTTAATTATTTAATAGGGTGTGACCAAGTGCTCCCATTTCTCATCCTACCTTGCCTCTCCTCCCCCAAGATAAAAGTTACTTGTCCCAATACATTTGAATCTCGTTACCCTGGTTTCTAGAAGCTTATTCTTAAAATGTGATTTCCAGCCAAGGAACTCAGCTCATGCAAAGCAAGCACATATTTGGGGACTTCTATAATATTAATATTGCTTAACAGGTATCAATTGCTTCACCAAGCCAGGTAACTTAGAGAATTGTACAAAATAGCATGTACAAAAAATGTACAAGTACTGGCAAAGAGTCCAGAGAGGGAAACTGCAGAAGAACTTAAGGGGCAATTAGAAGACTTCAGCCAAAACCTGAGTAAGAAGTTTAACTGAAGACTGAGTAGAACCTGAGCTGAGAGAGTAACAAGTGCAAAAGCCAGCCAAAGAACCATTCTGTGAAGTGACAGTAGGTAGTTTGAAAGGCCAGGGAAACCAGGTTATGAAGGATTTTGAAACCCAGGCAAAGACATTTATATTTTTTAAGTGAAACCAGGGCAATTTTCAGTATGAGAGTAAGAGTAAACAGATAACATCCTTTAGTTCAACCTGTTTTAAGAGCATACATGTCCTATCTCTAGTCCAACAGCATCTCATTACCACCAAACAGTCAGCTCTTTTTATTACACAGCTGTGGGGCTGAGCACAGGTTAGACAACTGGGTCATATACACCAGTAGAAAGTCAATGACAAGATTTGCCCTCTCTTGGTCTCAGCCTCTTACTGTGGCCTCTGGAGCCTACGTGGCATTCTAGAATATACTTTTAAGTCTACAGCAACATATGGGAAAGACTAGGAGGCAGTGATAAGAAACACACAAGTAGGAATTATAAGAGTTAAGATGTTAACATCTTTTTTAATCCAAAAGATGCTGATAATTTCCTATTCTTCTCTTTAAGCTCTTTCATGCCTATCTTCTAAAAATCCATCCCTTCATTTACCGTTGGTTTGTTTAGTGTCCTGTAGACTCAGAAAGACTGCTGTATGTTTTTATGACAGTAATAAAACAAATAGTTGGTCACTCAAGCAAATATAGCTTCTCTCTACTTCCTTTATGGATTAGTGTCTGCAGGAAAGGAGTGTGGAAATTTGCCTCCATCTCAAGGCTCTCAGACTGGAGCTAAGAGCCTGACCTTTATGTCCATTTCTACTGGCTCACAGCTCTTTGTCAACTTTATGTTATCACTTTAAGACCAAGAAAGATGTTAAAAATCAGGTGAAATTCATAACTTTTGATAGTTAACTTGAGAAGGCAAAGAACCGGCAATAGGTAGTTTTGTTTAGGGGAGTTTTATATTCCTAATTATAACAAAATCTCTCTGCAACATTTAAGATAGGAAGGAATTGGTTTGGTGGAGATGAAATTTTATTGAGACACTAGAAAACCTTCTTTGTTTATGTGGTAGCTGTATTGTAGATTAGCCAGAGGCTCTGTCTTCACTTAAGTGCCAGTTAAAGTCAGGTTAATTTTGTCCTGAAATTGATCATGTGCTTCTTTTGCTAGCATACTGTCCATTAACTAGATATTACAAAATCTCATAGGATCTTGAGTTTTTATTTTGTTTTGTTTTGAGTTTCTGTCTGTCTTTCTCTATGGATTTCCATTTACAATATAATCTATTTCCTTTATTATTTTTAATTTTTATTTTATATTGGAGTATAGTTGATTAACAATGTTCTGTTAGTCTCAGGTGTACAGCAAAGTGATTCAGTTATACATTATATGTATCTATTCTTTTTCAAATTCTTTTCCTTTAGAAAAGAAAGGGTATAAATCATATAACACAAATGTAGTCATTTGGTTAAAAATAATTATTATTCATATGGAATTCAGTTGTAAGCAATCTGGTAAAAGCTGCTATTGGTAAGGGATTTTTAGCCCTTTTAGTTTCTAGAATTAAGATTTTAGAACTTAACTATGAAAATTTCCAAAAAAAAAGAAAATTTCCCAGATTCTTCAACTTAGAAAAATTATGAAAAGATAATTAGCAGAATTATCTTTTAAGGTGATTTCATACAGCCTCCAAGGAACCTCACTGTAAAGGATTGTTACAAAATATCTGATGTGCAATTATATTATTTCCTACCCTCAAGAAAGGATTAGTGTTCTTTTTAAGATTTTCCAGTAGAGTGAGCAACTGGTATTTCTTTGTGCACTAGAGAGCACCTAGGTATTTTTCTTTCCAGTATGTGAAAAAGGCAAGATTTGCACAGGGCTTACAGATAGATCCAAGTAATCTAGGTCTTCAAATCTAGATGACTCACTTGGGTGTCCATGCTATTTACTTTGACCCCTGAGTGGGGCACTTAAGTTCTTTTTACTATTAGTTACACCCAAATTTGCCTTTTAATTGCCTCAATACACAGAACAAATACCCTTATTACATATTTGGTGAGTCCATATCTCATAAGTGTTTCATTGTGTGGCTATGTTAAGACGTATACGTGTGTTCTCCCATTTCTGTTCATCTGTTTTCCTATTATCACAAATCCGAGGTTTACTGTAGGCCTCATTCCATGAATGAGTGTTTTTAAATTATCTCCTGGGACAACAGCTTATCAAGCTAAACTTTTACCTCCCCCCCTTTTAATGAAGCCTATACCAGGACAAATACTAATAGCTTCAAGGATATTTGGGGGGAAAAAGTAGAAAGAGAACAATGTTACTATTTGTTACATTTACAAAGATGACACAGTTTCCACCCATCCAAATGAAAAATGACTCTGAGTTGCAAATGGCTTCCTATTTCAATGTAACTATGCTATTCATCTTCTCAATAGTTTGAACCAAATTACATTAATCTGTAGTTTTAAAATAAATAGTTTTATATTAACATCTTTATCCTCCTCCTCAACTGTATAAGAATTCACTCTTATGCTTCAACCAGTATATGGTTCTCGCCATCTCACAAATGGCACTAGAAACAGTAAGCACTTTGTAAAAATACGTTAGCCTCAGAATGAATATATATGCACACATGTTAATAACATAAAACAGTAGTAAATATATGAAATAATATAGTCTTCAAGTATAGAAAAGTAGTTTTTCTATTCCAACATTATTTGATTAACCTATTGCTCAGGTTTGGAGTGTTAAAAGTAGTATAATTTCAGCTTCCAATGCATGAGAAATTTTCTGCTCTTCTCAGAGTCAGAACTGTGACTTTGGGGCTCAGTGTCCTAATGAGAAAGAATAATAATAATAGTAATAATATAATAAGGTAAAAGGTAACATAAACTGAGTACACAGAATGTTCTGAGAACAGTTTTAAGTAATTTACTTGTGTTATTCTTCACAACAAGCTTTAAAAATAGGTACTACTATTATCCCCATTGAATGAATGAGGAAACAGGCACAGAAGTGGTGGCAAGAAGAAACAAAGCATATTTTGTTTATAAGGCCAATGTAAAGTAGGGTGTACTATTAAAAATCTTTGTTTTCTTTCATATTTTTCTTCCCATAGAGTGATTAGAGCATAGCTAAGTGGGAAAGATCTTTTCTAAACTTTGGATCTTTTACTATCAGTTGCTAAAAACTAAGTTTTGAACCCTTTCTCCAATTAAAAGAGAATGATGCTTCGTTTTCATCACTGCTGTTCAAGTATACAAAAAGGCCTTGTCAGTTACTGTACAGTATGTAAGGAAAGCTTGATTTTGGAATTATTAACAATTTCTTAAATATATCATTCTTTTCCCAAAATATGGTCATGAATGCTGATTCCTCTCCCCAAACCATACCACCCATTTATCAAACTCTGAGCCACATTAGGTGGTAAATCAAGACTATTGCTATGACTAGGTTATTACTAAATATTATATTTCTTAAAACATCTTTTGATTTTTCCATTATTATTTTATCCTCTGAGAAGTACAAATTCCACCTATTTTTATACTAGAACATACAATGAGGGATAAAACAGAAATAACCAATTAATGATCTGCTATTCTGATCAGAAATTTAAAATTTCTTACCTCTCTAGAGTATTTGTAATTTACAGGGACAGTTTTGATTATCAAGGTTTTCAAAAAGTGAATATGTATAGTAGGTATTAACATAAAATGTAGAATCAGAATATATGGGATTTCTCTGGGATTAGGGTTGGAAGAAATCAAGTGGAAAAGGAAGGTGTCCACAGTTTGAAGTACAGAACAAATAGACTTTTATCTTTAGATGTATAATTGGCACTGGTTGTTTGTTTTTCCATTACCATATAGGTTAGGGGATAGACTCAATCTTGAATTTCCAGCAATCTCACCCTCAAAAATCATTTTATTTAATTAAATCATACCCTCTGCATACCTAGATATTTATAAATGCAACACTAATTTCAGCAGTGGAACAAGAATGCATTCACATTGCAGAGCAGCTTCCTAAGGTTTGTTGTAACATGTTTATAACCAGTTGCAAACCTAGGTGTTGCATCATCGCTAAGCCTCAGTGGAACATTTTGGACATGTTTTATGATTTGCTGATTTGTGCTGTGAACCCATCAGTCTGTTTGCAGTGGGGAGGAAGTGGGTGGGAGGGGTGGGAAGATGGAAGAACGGAGGATCATTTTGTTTGATGTGTCGGTGGAGGGAGGGAGGGAACTTGGTCATGAAGTTTGAACTAAGATGCACCTAAAGGGTTCCATTTTGACCCTTGCACAAAATCAGCTGCAATAAATAGATGCTACTCATAAGCAGGTTTTCAGTGATCATATTGTTTTTTTTTTCTTGTTTATATTTTTTTCTCAGGGGAAATCTCTCACGTCAAAGAGGTTAACAAGCCTCGTTCAGTCTTATTAAAAGGATCATCTTGTAGCATGAAAGTGAACTGGAGTCATTGCATATACTTTGTAGTTCTTTGTTGTTACCTGCAGCAGAGGACATTAGACCAAGATGTTGCATGAGCAAAGGACCTGAATTGTTCTTTCTTTGTGTACATTAAGGCACTGCCATCTCCAAGGGACTCTACCATCTCGATGCCTCCATTTCAAAATGTCTGCTAACTTCCTCCTTGTACTAAGCTGGATCTGTGTCTTTTCCTTTTTTAACAATTCAAGTGAAGTAAATCTTTTTCCCCCCTTTCTCTCTATCTTAAAGCTTCTTCTAGACACACAGTTCACTAAAAATTCAGTCACAAACTGGAAGAATTGTAAAAGGAAAAAATGCATATATCAATAAGTATACATACAGCTTCACATTTATTAAATAAATTAGCACAGAAAGTTTCATTTCACCAATATATCACAGTCAGAAACAAGCTTATGTCTTTGTCTGTTGTCTGTATATTCTTGGTTAATGTTTCTCGCATTTATTTTTATACCATATTTAAATGAAACACCTTTTACTCGAAATGTATTAAAGTTGATCCCTTCTCTGTAAATTTGTGAATGTTTATATTGTTGTTTTATCTTTCATTAAAAGATGCATAATCTCGTTGCTTTTGTAACTTTTGACTTCTGTGCTAATTGAAAATGAAAATGCTGAGAAAGCATCAACAAATGTAGTCACAATGTAAGCTCTCACCCTGGAAGTTCATTTCAGGGTTTCAAGACAAGCTTGGATGGTGCAGCAGCCAGGAGCAGAATGAAAGTGATTCATCTGGGAGCTCACCCAGGATCAGGGAGATGCTTTTGCTCCCCTGGAAAACAACACAAATTGGCCTTCCACATTTTCAGAGCTATTTATGAGGTCTTTCTAATTATGAATATGCATCGCTATGTTTTACAAATGCATATTTCATTAGAATTATGTTTTAGTGTGACTTTTCAACTCAGGAACAGATTCTTTTCTTTAAGTATAACTCTAAACTGCCTAGATTGGTGGCTTTTAACTCTGGTGGTTACAAATTCCTTTGAGAACATGATGGTAATTACTAACATTTAGGGAGTGCTTACTAAGTACCTACCACTGTATTATGGGCTTCACATGCCCATAAAATCCTCACATTTAATCCACACAGCAGGCCTATAAGATTATTTCTGCAATTTTGAGAATATTGAAGCAGAGAAAGGTTAAGTAACTTGTTCAGAGTCACACAGCCTAGTGGTGGGTTGGGATACAAATCCAGATGAAGGACTCTAGAGCCCACTGTACTACGCTGATCCACTATACCACACAAATTCTTTTGGTAAAAGTTAAGTGAAAATCCATACACACTCTCACATAGGAAATATTTGCACTGAATTTTAAGACATTCATAGAATACCCTCTGAAATTCATCCAAGGACCCCAGGTAAGAAATCTGACTGCCTTTAAGGGTTGGATCAGTGACACAGAAGGTCACCCAGCCAAGAGACAGGCCTAATCTGTTTGCTTTTGCATCCACCAAAGGATTGCAGAATCTGGTTATTTAAAAAAGAAAAATAGATCGAGTTATTAATGGCTATTAATTACTATGAGTAAATTTAAATTCCAAAAAAGTTTACCAATATTGATGCAAAATCAATAGTGGAGCTTGTTGGCTACTTTATAAACTGCCGCAAGATGGAAGAGACTTATATGTAGGCTATAATCTGAACACTGTGAATAATTTAAGAAAGATTTAATTATATGCCCATATGGCTTTTTAAGAACAATACATAAAATGCAAATAAACCTAAGTTTATAGATGTTCTCCCTTAAAATCACTTAAGTCAGGACAACTTTGAGCACTGAAGCTAAATTGAAACCCTATCTAAAGGAAACATTGTTTGAAAGAAAACAGTAACCCTTTTAGAAGAACATGATGCATAAACAATAAGCCTTGCACAAATATGATTGGTCATTTTGGAAACTATTTTTCAAAAACCATTCTTACTAATTCCAAATCATAGAATTGGATTTATACAGAAATGAAAGGCATATGAATGACAATAGAGGGCAAAGAAGTGAAACCCTCAGGCAAGTATCCCTAAGTCAGGAGCTCCCAGTAAAATTTCTAGGTTCAAGTAGATAAAAGTTTTAAGTGGCCTAATGACTCATTTTAATGTGGTTTAGACAAGACTCAGAATACAAAACAGTGGTATTTCAGGAAAAGCACTTGGAAAAGTTATGGAATTCCTTGCACCTAACTCAAGCATAGGGCAACTGTCTCCCACCCCACCTTGGGACAATTTTATCTATAAGGCATAGAATAAAAATCTCTCTAGTTTCTAATGAATAAAATGGTTTCTAAGAAGTCTTTTTCTACCTTAAAGCAATTTAAAAAGTTATTCACCAAAGCAGTGACCCAGAGTTCCTACACTTACACCGCAAAACTATGTAATATAGCCTCTAAATCGCATCAACTGCTTCTTTCCTTTGCTGTGTATGTTACAGTAATGTTTTTGGTGGATCTCCAAAGGAATTTCTGCTTGAATCAGAGTAATATAAAAGTAGTCAGCAACCTTAACTAAGCCATCTCCTGTCAGATGCCAGGAAAATAAATGAAGGCAGAAACCTTCCCTCTTCATTATTGCAAGTGTGTGAGTTGATCTTGCGACTTAGGAGTAAAGTTCTCAATTCTCTTTGTAGATATACGATGGTTTATTAATAATTTTGGTCTATGGGGAAAGGCAAGTCTTGGCTACTAGCATGAATTTAGTCCAGCTACATGCACTGATCATCTCACATATGATTTTTGTGTTCTTAGATACATACTTGAAAGAGCACATTGAAATATTCCATGGTTATACTATTCCCCGTGACTATCTCTCCTAGCTGGACAGGAGACCAAAGCCAAGTGCTGAATCAGGATACCAGAGACCAAGGGAAAAGTATAGAGAACAGTGAGGTGTGATGGTGGGTTGAGAACCAACCAGATAAAGTCAATGAAGAATTAGGACCAAATGGGTGACCAAAAACTGAAATTGATAAGTCAAGGAGACTATGTCTTGAACAAGTGGATTCTGGAAATTATAGCTCTGCAATATAGAAATGGGACTTTTCAGAGACCATCAATGGCCTCACCTGTGTATAGAAAAGAAACTTTTGCGGGAACCTAGCCAGTATGAGCTAGAGGTGGTTGATGGCTATTATAATGTAGCAGAGATGAAATTACCCAACTTTCCCAGTTCAGGGTATTCAAAGGAATCTTTGGCCCCAAAGTACAAGAATAAAAACTTCTCCCTCTCTCACACTCTAAATTTCCAGAGGTCTCCTGGGATAACACAGGGAAGTGGGTATTTAGTAACTAAAATATTCAGTTTTGTTATTATTATTTTATAGAAAATACACATTTAGTTAACTAATTTTTAATAATTTCTTTGCTTACCATTAATTCTTCTTTTTTGCATATATTCTTCACACTTCTTTTTTTTCTCTTGATAGAGACCATTCTCTATCAAGAAGTAAACTTGGAAGTTGAAAAGTAGAAGGGAGTAGAAGGAAACAAAATATTTTAACTTTGTCTTATTTTTGAGAACTGAAGTACAGAATAGCTTTATATTTAGCTAGAAAAAAATACATTTAAAATTTTAACTATGTACTTATACAATATACAATATGAATATTGAAATGAAAAATACCACTTCTAAAATATATGATAGGGAAATGAAAAAAGAATACTAGATCTATACAGTTGGAAATATGAAAGGGGAAGGGAAGTAAGAGCATATTAAATGGCAAACACAAATTAACGTGGAAGAAATAAATTCAAATATTTTAGTAATTAAAATGCAGGAGATGATTTAAAATCATCTTTTAGAAATTCTCAGATTAGACTAAAAGTGCATCTGGGCATAGTTTATAAGAGACACCTAAAACAATACTACCCAAAGTTCTAATCCAAGGTGGCAGTGTGGGAAGATTCTGAACTCACCTTTTCTCATGGATGCAACATATCAACATCTGCATGTAAATAAATTTCTCCTAAAGAAGAACTGACAGCTAATTGAACAGCATCTGTACAACAAAAATGATAGAGACGTTTGTAGGAGGGGTGTACCCATAGAGATGGGTAAGAGAAATGGAGACACAGTATGTTTTGCCAAAAGTTTTACTTTTGTTTTAGGTTCGAAGGATTCGTTTACAAGAAGACACCACTCGTCACACAAATGACAATTTCAACTTAATTTTAATAGAAAATCATTAAAAATAAAGAAACAGAAATAAAAAGGGAAAGAAAAGTAAAAGCATGTATACCACCAAATTGGGCCAATACCTACACCCAGACTCCAACAGAGCTGGGAAGTCCCAAAAACAGTAATCTGGAGTCCCAACTGGGCAAAGTCCCAGGCAGTATGTCCACTCTGCAGGTGAGACTTCAAATTGCAGTTTAGAGGAGTCCCGCTTATAATACCAGGCTGCAAAGTGATATCATCAGTTTGCATGCAAATATGCAGCTCTGAGTTTCTTCAGCAATGCTGTTTATCTCATTTTGTGTATTATAAGAAGTTCTAGACCCCCGGAAACTTGCCAGGTCCCCAAGGCTCAAGAAATTCCATGATCCACTCCCATCTTTTTTTTTTTTTTTAATTTATTTATTTTTGGCTGCTTTGGGTCTTCATTGCTGTGTGGGCTTTCTCTAGTTGTGGAGAGTGGGGGCTACTATTCATTGCAGAGTGTGTGCTTCTCATTGTGGTGGCTTCTCTTGTTGCAGAGCACGGGCTCTAGACATGCGGGCTTCAGTAGTTGTGGCACGCAGGCTCAGTAGTTGAGGCACATGGGCTCAGTTGCTCTGAGGCATGTGGGATATTCCCAAACAAGGGATTGAACCCATGTCTCCTGCATTGGCAGGCAGATTCCCAACCACTGCACCACCAGGGAAGTCCCCCTTCTTTATCTTAAGTACCTCCAGACTTGCTGGCGGCAGCTCACAAGCAGGCACGGAGTCCAGGCAAGGTCACTAATCAGTTAGAGGCCTAATGTTGCCTCTGAAGCATGAACAAGTCTACTTCCATTTCAAACCTCCTAACACAGTATTGACAGGAACCCCACCCCCAACACTGTGACATGCAATAGGGAAGCATATCACTGAAGGGCAAGCGCATAGACTTGCTTGCCCTGGGGCACAACGAAGAAACACTGGTTTAAAGGGCACCTAGACTATATGTGAGGGAAATTCATTTACCAACCCTAGAACTTCTGCCACACGGGAAGGACACTGCTGAAACTCTCTCCAAGGTCAGAGGTGCAAGACAGCAAGATTTTTTGTATTCCCTTTTCACCTTGATATCACAGGTGGGAATGTGATCCAGGGCTCTAAGTCAGCCTGCCAAGGAGCTCAGTGTGCCCCAGACCCCAGTCCACACTATCTCAAGCCATCCCCCCAAGGCAGTGCTGGTGCACTGCATCTCAGGTTCCCCTGACTGTATGCACTCCAGCTCCAGCTGTCCCACCAAAGTGGTCTTGGTGAAGCCCCAGGAACCCCCCTGGCCTATGCCTGCTCCAGTTGTCTGCCAAGGCAGCTCCTGCATGGCATGCCCCAGTGCCTCCACCCCCCTGGCCCATGCCCACTTCAGCTGCAGATGGCCTGCCAAAGCCACTCAGTACATGAAGTCTACACAGGAGATCCAGAGGAATATGTTCCAAACAAAAGAACAAGATAAAACCCCAGGGGAAAAAAAAAAAAAACTTAATGAAACAAAATAAGCAATTTACAACATAAAGAGTGAAAAGTAATAGTCATGAAGATGCTCACTGAACTCAGGAAAAGAATGCAGAATCACAGTGAGAGTGAGAACGTCAACAAAGAGAAAATATGAGAAGAACAATCAGAGCTGAAGAACACAAGAACTAAGATGAAAAATATACTAGAGGGAATAAACAGTGGATTAGATGATACAGCAGAAAACCAGTGATCTGGAGGACAGAATAGTGGAAATCATGAAATCAGAACAGCAAAAAGAAAAACAAATTTAAAAAATGAAAACAGTTTAAGGAATCTTTAAGACAACATTAAACATACTAACATTTGCATTATAGCAGTCCCAGAAGGAGAAGAGAGATAAAAGGGGGCAGAAAAAATATTTGAAGAAATAATAGCTGAAAAATTCCCCAACCTGGAAAAGGAAACATATCTAGGTCCAGGAAACACAGAGAGTCCCACACAAGATGAATCCAAAGAGATCCACACAAAGACATATCATAATTAAAATGGAAAAAGTGAAAGATAAAGAGAAAATCTTAAAGGAAGCAAGAGAAAAACAATTAGTCACATACAAGGAAACCTCCATAAGACTATCAGCTAAGTTTTCAGCAGAAACTTTGCAGGCCAGAAGAGAGTGGCATGATATATTTAAAGTACGAAAAATAAAAAACTTACACCCAAGAATACCCAGTAAGGTTATCATTCAGAATTGAAGGAGAGATAGTTTCTCAGACAAGCAAAAGCTAAAAGACTTCATCACCACTAAACCAGCCTTATAATAAAAGTTAAAGTGTCTTCTCTAAGGAGAAAAGAAAAAGCCATGACTAGAGATAAGAAAATATATAGGAGAAAAGTCTCATTGGTAAAGGCAGTCGATAAGCCACTTTAAAGGCTAGTATGAAGGCTAAAAGGCAAAAATAACTATAGCTACAAAAAGTAGGTAAGGGATACACAAAATTTTTAAATGCAAAATATGACATCAAAAACATAAAATGTAGACAGTAAGGGATTAAAAATGTAGTGCTTTTAAAGTGTGCTTGAACCTAAGCAACTATCAGCTTTAAATAAGCCACTATACATATAGGACAATATATATGAACCTTATGGTAATCACAAACCAAAAACCTACATTAGATACAGGAACAAAGAAGAAAGCACTCAAGCATAGCACTAAAGAAAATCATCAAACCACAAGAGAAGGGTTCAAGAAAAGAAGAAAGGAACAGAAAAGAACTACAAAAAAAAAAAAAAAACAGAAAACAAGTAACAAAATGGCAATAAGTACATACTTACTAATAATTGCTCTAAATGTGAATGGACTAAATGCTCCAATAAAAAGACATATCTAAAGACACACAGACTGAAAGTAAAGGGATGGAAAAAAGATATTATATGCAAATGGGAACAGAAAGCAAGGGTAGCAATGTGTATATTAGACAAAATAGACTTTAAAATAAAAACTCTAACAAAAGAAAAAGTTGGCCATTACATATGCAAGAAGAGGACATAACATTCATAAATATTTAGCACCCAACAATAGAAACATATAAATATATAAAGTAAATATAAACAGACATAAAGGGAGAAATTGACAGCAATATAAAATAGGAGGGGACTAACACCCACTTACATCAAGGGACAGATCATCCAGACAGAAAGTCAATAAGGAAATATTGGCCTTAAACAACATGTTAGATCAGATAGAATTAATAGATATATACAGAAACTATTTGCAAATGGTATGACAAATAATGGGTTAATATCCAAAACATTTAAACAGCTCACACAACTGTATCAAAAAAGCAAAAACAAAGCAAAAACCAAAAAAACCTGATCTTTTAAAAATAGAGAACCTGAATAGATATTTTTCCAAAGAAGACATAGAGACGGCCAACAGGCACATGAAAAGATACTCAACATCTCTAATCACCAGGGAAATGCAAATTAAAACCACAGTGAGATATCACCTCACATCTGTCAGGCTATATCAAAAAGATAACAAATATCAAGTGTTGACAAGGATGTAGAGAAAAGGGAACCCCTGTGCACTGCTGCAGGAATTGTTACAGCCACTATGAAAAATAGTATGGAGTTTCCTCAAAAAATTAATAATAGAACTACTATATGATCCAGCAGTTCCACACTGGGTATTTACCTGAAGAAAATGAAAACACTAATTTGAAAAGATATATGCACCCCAATGTTTATTGCAGCATTATTTAAAATAGCCAAGAAATGGAAGCAACCTATCAATATATGAGTGGATAGAGAAGACGTGGTATATATCTATAATGGAATATTACTCAGCGATACAAATAATTAAATATTGCCATCTGTGACAACATAGATAGATCTAAAGGATATTATACTAAGTGCAGTAAGTCAGAGAAAGACAAATACCATGTGATTTCACTTATATGTGTGAAATCTAAAAAACAAATGAACAAACAAAACAGAAACAGACCAATAGATACAGAGAACAAACTAGTGTTTACCAGAGGGGAGGAGTATGGTCCCCTTCAAGGAGGGATGGTTAAAATAGGTGAAGGGCTTTAAGAGTTGCAAACTTCCAATTGTAAAATATATGTCATGGGGATGTAATGTGTAGCATAGGGAATATAGTCAATAATATTTTAATAACTTTGTATGATTACTAGACTTTTTGTGGTGATAACTAATGTATAAAAATATCAAATCACTATGTTGTACATCTGAAACTAATATATTATGTCAATTATGTGTCAGTGAAAAAAATACTACCCCAAAAAATGGAACATAAAATTTTTGAGAATATATATCCAAAAAAACAATTCAATGTGAAAAGCATTAACTGAAATCAAGAAGCACATTCATATGGATAAATAATCAATAATCCATAAAGAATTTAAAACAATCATAAACCTACATTCACCTAATAATACAGCCTCAAAATTTAAACAAAACTGCCAAATTGGACAAATACATAATCATAGTGGGAAACTAAAATACTGCTTGCAAAAACTAAGTGTAACAGTTTTTAAAGATATAGAATATTTGAGTAATATAACTAACACACATGCATTTGCACACACAGACAAACACACACAACAGAGAGGGTACTGACTTGGTTTTCCAATACTTTCAAAACATTTAGAAATACTGACCAGATATTATGTGCAAAATAGGCTCAATAAATTATTGAAATAGGCTCAATAAATGATTTGTATTATTTGCTAAGATATAATAAAAATAGAAATCAACAATAAAATGATAAACTTTCTTTAATACAAGTAGAATATAAAAAGCAAACTACAATATTCTTGAATTAAAAAGGAAATCTAAATAATACTGGGAAAATAGATCTATCTGATCAAGAAACTAAAGCTGTTACTCACTCTAAAAAAAAAATTAATAAAATGGTAAGATCTCCAGATTAACCATGAAAATAAAAGATGTAGCAAAATTAATAATATTCAAATTAACGTCTTCAATATTCTTTTCTTCTCCCTCTTCTTTTTCCTTTCCTTCTCCAACTATTCACAGCCCACATCATTAGGTGGGGCTTAGCAAGGTGAGTGGCTATGCAATGTGGGTGCTTGGGGAGAGTCATAGAGGCTCAACATAAGGAGACAGAGACCAAGCAGGGAGATGAGGTGGTCCTCACAGGGAAGGCAACCTAATATGGCCTATGAAAGACTGGGCAGGGTGAAGAGAGTGTTCATAAGGAAAGCACACAAAGCAACAGCCCAGGGACAACCAGGGTATCAGAAACCAAGCAAAGTGAGGGGGGCATCCCCAGACCTGAGGGTATAGGTTTTTGGAGATTGAGAAGAGGGAAGAGGACCTCTGTATAGGGGGACATCCAGAGTGGGTGGGGCCCACAGGAGGCCAGAGGGCATCCACCTGGGGGGTAGAGGGTAGTTGGCCCAGCAGCATGGGATGTTAGATCTGCCATATGCTGAGGAAGGAATCCTTGCATAGAGAGGGCAGCGGCAGCAGCAGCTAAGAGCAGGGCATTGGAACCTGAGCAGGGTAAGGAGGATGTTCACAGGAGGCCAGCACAAGATGTCAGAGCCAGAAAAAGTTGAGAATGTGTCTATCTAGAAGGAAGGCTCAGCACAGGATCCAGAGGCTTAAGCATATTATAGTCCACATGGTGAGTGGACTGGTACAGCATGTCAGAGCCCAAAAGGATAGAAGAGAGCTACCATGCGGGGAGTGACTCAGCCCAAGGAGGATGAATAGGGCATTCAATTGGAATGGGGAGAGGTAGGTGCAATGTTGGAGCCCAAAAGAGGCAAAGAAGGCATTCTTACACAGTACCAAGTATGGGAGAGGAGGTAAGGAGGAAAAAGGCAATGGCAGTCAAGAGAGGAATAATGGCAGCCAGCCTTCTAACTGTTGAAGAAGGGGTTTAGAAATATGAAAAGGGAAACAACTAGAAAGAACCCTAAGATGTTTGATTAGCATTAGAGATGCCACTGTGAACTTGTTTTCATTATATAGCAATGGATATAGATATAATGTGCACATACATACATACACATAGGTTAAATAAATAGATGTAATGTGTACATACATACACATAGGTCAAACAAATTCCCTATGTCCACTGAGAGAGCCTAGGAGCAGCTGCATCTCAATGACTAGAAGCAATCCAAGCTCCCAGATCACAGCTTCTAAGTGATGCTCCTGGGAAAAAGGAACTATAGCTTCTTGGAGAAAACAGAAAATTCCAGGACTGGGGCAGGGATGGCAATATATGAGGATAAAATGTCTGGATAAAACACCCGAAACTAAGGAAGTACACAGAGACTGATGGGGAAATGTCTAAAGGACATAGAAGTCAACTTGAAGGAGCTCTCACTGGCCAGTTTGAGTATCAAAATAAGTAATGAAATGAACAGATTATCTAATTAAATAATAATCTAGTGAATAAAATAGTAATCACTGAATCTGAATTATTAATACAAATGAATGAATGAATGAACTGAATATTTGATTAGGATGGGGTATTTACATAGTTTCAGAGTAGCTCCCCATAAATCATATCAATTACGAAAGAGGAATGAGTAACTTTACAAGGGAGAAGCCTGGAAGGCACCACGTTAATCAAGTTCCAGTAACGGGACAAATCCAAATTTAGCACCCACTTTCAAGGATGCAATGAGAAGAATAAGCATCATTTCAGTGATATTCCTGCCAAAGATGCACAACTTTAATCATGTGGAAACATCAAACTCAAATTGAGGAACACTCTGCAAATTACTGACAATGTTCAAAACTGTCAGCATCAAAAAATAAGTCAAGGTGGGGGCTTCCCTGGTGGCGCAGTGGTTGGGAGTCCGCCTGCCGATGCAGGGGACACGGGTTCATGCCCCAGTCTGGGAAGATCCCACATGCCGCAGAGCGGCTGGGCCCGTGAGCCCTGGCCGCTGAGCCTGTGCGTCCGGGGCCTGTGCTCCGCAATGGGAGAAGCCACAATAGTGAGAGGCCCGCGTACCGCAAAAAAAAAAAAAGTCAAGGTGGGACTGAGGAAGTATTCCAAATGGAAGAAGACTAAAGCAACATAGCAACTAAATGCAATGCATGGCTCTGGACTGGATCCTTTTGCTATAAAGCATATTTATGGGCAATTGGCAAAGCTTGAGTTGAATAGACTGCAGTAATAAGTCAGTGATAATTTCCTAATGTTGATAGTTGGATTGTTGATATATAGAAGAATGTCCTTGTTTGCAGGAAATACACACTAAGGATTTGGGGGGTGTCAAGATGGTGGAGTGGGAGGACACGGAGTTCATGTCTCCCCATGACTAGGGTACCTACCAGATGCTGGTGGGGGACCTCGACACCCAAGGAGATGGGAGGAACCCCCAAGCAACCAGGTAGGACATGGGGGGGAGTGAGCGGGGAAGAGAAGTGGAGGCCAGACAGGACCAGTGCCCCTAAGGGGTGGCTGGGAGAGTGGAGGGGTTTCCACACCTGGAGGGACCCTCGGGAGCTTAGAGGATCAAGGGGGAACACGACTAGTGTTTCCCCTCCCCACTTGGCCCTGAGGAGCCTGCTGGGGTCCCAGGCTGGATCCTTGGCCTTCCAAGACCCACTTTGACCACATTGGTCCTAGGGGCTTAGGAGGGAAGGGGGGCAAGAAGAGGAGACGTGGATGAGGAAGGGCCCTCCAGGATCAGAGGATCAGGGGGGAGCGTGCCTAGTGTTTCCCCTGCCCACTCAGCCCTGGAGAGCCTGCTGGGCTCCCAGGGCTGGTCCTCTGCCCTCTGAGGGCCCCTATGGCTGCATGGGTCCTAGGGGAATAGGAAAGAGAGAGGAAGAGGAGGAGAGGCAGACAGGGTGACCTTCCAGGACCAGAAGATCAGGGGAAGTGCAGCTGGCATTTCCCCCACCCACTTGAGCCCTGGGAAGCCTGTTGGACTTCCAGACCAGATCCTCCACCTTCCAAGGCCTCCTCTGGTCGTGTGGGTCCTAGGGGTGTAGGAGGGAGGGATGAGGGGGAGAAGAGGAGAAGTGGATGGGGAGGGGCCCTCTGGGATCAGAGGATCAGGGGGAATGTGCCTACCATTTCCCCTGCCCACCTGGGCCCCAGGCAGCCTGCTGGGCTCCCAGGCCTGGTCTTCTGCCCTCCAAGGCCCCCTCTGGCTGCATAGGTCATAGGGGCATAGGAGGGCGGGAGGAGGGGGAAGAGTAGGAGAGACAGACAGAGGGGGGGACCCTCTGAGCCCAGAGGATAAGGGAAGGTGTGACTGGGGTTTCCACCACCTACTCAGACTCTGGGAAGCATGGTGAGTCCCAGGCTGGGGCCTCCACCCTCCAAGGCCCCCTCCAGACACATGGGTACTAAAGGCATGGGAAGGAGGGAGGAGAGGGGAGGAGGAGGAGAGGCAGACAGTGGCGGGAGGAGACTCCAGGATCGGCATATCAGGGGAGATGTGGCTAGTTTCCCACCTGCTCAAGCCCCAGGAAGCCTGCTGGGCTTCCGGGCCTTGTCCCCTGCCTTCTGGGACCCCCTCTGTCCATATGGGTCCTAGGGGCCTAGTGGGGGGGAAGAAGAGGAGAGGTGAACAGGGAAGGACCCTCCAGGATCAGGGGTTCAGGGGGAACGCCCCTAATATTTCTCCTGACAACTCAGGCCCTGGGGAGCCTGCTGGGGTCCCGGGCCTGGTCCTCCACCCTCTGAGGCCACAGGCAATCCTGGGCCCCACCAGCTGCACTGAGCCTAAGTCCCCTGCTGCCCGCCCCCGACTGTGGGCCCTTTCCAGCTGCATGGGTCCTAAGCCTAGGTCCTGGACCCCACCTAAACCATGTCCCTGCCTAAGCCCCACCTCCTATAGCCAAGGCCTTTTCCAGTTTTTTTTTTTCCTCTTTTTTGCTATTGTGGTTCTGTTATACCTTACAGTTATAGTTTCACTTATATATTTTATTTTTTCTAATATATCTGTTAGTTTTCTAATCTTATTTTACTTTTTACTCTATCTTATTGTCCTGCTCCTTTTTTTCTTTTTCTTTCTTTTTTGTTTTTTTGCCACCCCATGCAGCTTGTGGGATTTTGGTTCATGAACCAGATGTCGGGCCTGAGTTCCTTTGATGGGAGATCCAAGACCGAACCACTGGACTAACAGAGAACCTCAGACACCAGGGAATATTCATCAGTGTGAGGTCTCCCAGAGGTGCTCATCTCAGCACCAAGAACCAGCTCTACCTAATAGCCTACAAACTCCAGTGCTAGAAGCCTCAGGCCAGACAGGAAGATAGGAACACAACTGTATGCTAACACATATATATGGAATCTAAAAATATATGGTTCTGATGAAGTAAGGGCAGGACAAGAATAAAGACGCAGATGTAGAGAATGGACTTGAGGAGACGGGGAGGGGGAAGGGTAAGCTGGGACAAAGTGAGAGAATAACACTGACATATATACACTACTAAATGTAAAATAGATAGCTAGTGGGAAGCAGCTGCATAGCACAGAGAAATCAGTTTGGTGCTTTGTGACCACCTAAAGGGGTATGATAGGGAGTGTGGAAGGGAGGCGCAAGAGGGAAGGGATATGGGGTAAAGACCTACAAGACCAAATAAATGAAGAGGAAATAGGCAATCTACCTAAAAAGGAACTAAGAGTAATGATAGTAAAGATGATCCAAAATCTTGGAAATAGAATGGAGACATGGATTACAAAATTACAAGAAATGTTTAACAAAGATCTCGAAGAAGTAAAGAACAAACAAACAGAGATGAACTACACAATAACTGGAATGAATAATACACTAGAAGGAATCAATAACAGAAATAACTGAGGCAGAAGAATGAATAAGTGAGCTAGACAGAATGGTGGAAATAACTGTCAAGGAGCAGAATAAAGAAAGAAGAATGAAAAGAATTGAAGACAATTTCAGAGACCTCTGGGACAACACTAAATGCACCAACATTTGAATTATAGGGGTCCCAGAAGAAGATGAGAAAAAGAAAGGGTATGAGAATATATTCAAAGAGATTAGAGTCAAAAACTTCCCTAACATGGGACAGGAAATAGCCACCCAAGCCCAGGAAGCACAGAAAGTCCCATACAGGGTAAACCCTAGGAGAAACACACCAAGACACATATTAATCAAACTAACAAAAATTAAGTTCAGAGAAAAAAAATAAAAGCAGCAAGGGAAAAACAAAAAATAACATACAAGGGAAGCTGATTCCTCTTGCAGGACATACTTAAAGTGATGAAAGGGAAAAAACTACAACCAAGATTACCCAGCAAGGATCTCATTCATATTTAACAGAGAAATCAAAAGCTTTATAGACAAGCAAAAGCTAACAGAATTCAGGACCACCAAACCAACTTTACAACAAATGCTAAAGGAACTTCTCTAGGCAGGAAACACAACAGAAGAAAAAGACCCACAAACCCAAAACAATTAAGAAAATGGTAATAGGAACATACATATTGATAATTACCTTGAATGTAAATGGATTAAATGTTCCAACCAAATGACACAGACTGGCTGAATGGATACAAAAACAAGACCCATATATGTGCTGTCTACAAGAGACCCACTTACAAGAGACCCACTTCAGACCTAGGGATACATACAGACTGAAAGTGAAGGGATGGAAAAAGATATTCCATGCGAACAGAAATCAAAAGAAAGCTGAAGTAGCAATACTTGTATCAGATAAAAGAGACTTTAAAATAAAGACTGTTACAAGAGACAAAGAAGGACACTACATAATGATCAAGGGATCAATCCAAGAAGAAGATATACAATTATAAATATTTATGCATCCAACATAGGAGCACCTCAATACATAAGACAAATGCTAACAACCATGAAAGGGGAAATTGACAGTAACACAGTAATAGTGGGGGACTTTAACACCACACTTACACCAATAGATCATCCAAGCAGAAAATAAATAAACACAATCTTTAAATGACACAATAAACCAGATGTATTTAACTGATATTTATAGGACCTTCCACCTGAAAGTGGCAGAATACACTTTCTTCTCAAGTGCACACAGAACATTCTCCAGGGCAAATCACATCTTGGGTCACAAATAAAGCCTCAGAAAATTAAAGAAAATTGAAATCATATCAAGCATCTTTTCTCACCACAATGTTATGAGATTAGAAATCAATTACAGGAAAAAAACTGTAAAAAACACAAATACATGGAGGCTGAACAGTGTGCCACTAAATAAACAAGAGATCACTGAAGATATCAAAGAGGAAAAAGAAATGCATAGAAACAAATGACAATGAAAACACAATGACACAAAACCTATGGGATGCAGCAACAGCAGTTCCATGAGGGAAGTTTATAGCAATTCAATCTCACCTCAAGAAACAAGAAAAATCTCAAATAAACAATCTAACCTTACGTGTAAAGCAACTAGAGAGAGAAAAACAAGCAGAACCCAAAGTTAGTAGAAGGAAAGAAATCATAAAGATCATAGCAAAAATAAATGAAATAGAAATGAAAACAACAGTAGCAAACATCAATACAACTAAAAGCTGGTTCTCTGAGAAGATAAACAAAACTGATAAACCTTTAGAGAGACTCATGAAGAAAAAAAGGCAGAGAACTCAAATCACTAAAATTAGGAATGAAAATGGAGAAATTACAACTGACTCCACAGAAATACATAGGATCATAAGTGACGACTACAAGCAACTATATGCCAAAAAATGGACAACCTGGAAGAAAGGGACAAATTATTGGAAAGTTACAACTTTCCAAGACTGAACCAAGAAGAATTAGAAAATATAAACAGACCAATCATAAATAATGAAATTGAAACTGTAATTAAAAATCTTCCAACAATCAAAAGTCCAGGACCAGATGGCTTCACAGGTGAATTCTATCAAACATTTAGAAAAGAGCTAATAATTATCCTTCTCAAACTCTTCCCAAAAAATTGCAGAGGGATGAACTGTCCCAAATTCGTTCTACAAGGCCACCATCACCCTGATATGAAAACCAGACAAATATATCACCAAAAAAGAAAATTACAGGGCTTCCCTGGTGGCGCAGTGGTTGAGAGTCCGCCTGCCGATGCAGGGGACACGGGTTCGTGCCCCGGTCCGGGAGGATCCCACGTGCCGCGGAGCGGCTGGGCCCGTGAGCCATGGCCGCTGAGCCTGCACGTCCGGAGCCTGTGCTCCGCAACGGGAGAGGCCACAACAGTGAGAGGCCCACGTACCGCAAAA
>NW_020174554.1:228481-229094 GCF_003031525.2 Neophocaena asiaeorientalis asiaeorientalis
TATCACTGATGAACATAGAAGCAAAAAACCTCAACAAAATACTAGCAAACAGAATCCAATAACACATTAAAAGGATCATACACCATGATGAAGTGAGATTTATGCAAGGATTCTTTTTTTTTAAATTTATTTATTTATTTATGGCTGCATTGGGCATTTGTTGCTGTGCACGGGCTTTCTCTAGTTGAGGCGAGAGGGAGTTACTCTTCATTGCAGTGTGCAAGCTTCTCACTGTAGTGGCTTCTTTTGTTGTGGAGCATGGGCTCTAGGTGCATGGGCCTCAGTAGCTGTGGCACACAGGCTCAGTAGTTGTGGCTCACATGCTCTACAGTATAGGCTCAGTAGTTGTGGCACATGGGGTAGTTGCTTCACAGCATGTGGGATCTTCCTGAACCAGGGCTTGAACCTGTGTCCTGTGCATTAGCAGGTGGATTCTTAACAACTGCACCACTAGGGAAGCCCCAGGATTCTTCAATATATGCAAATCAATCAATGTGATACACCATATTAACAAAAGAATTAAAGAATAAAAACCATATGATCATCTCAATAGATGCAGAAAAAGCTTTTGACAAAATTCAACACCAATTTATGATAAAAACTCTTCAGAAAG
>NW_020174554.1:229648-247506 GCF_003031525.2 Neophocaena asiaeorientalis asiaeorientalis
AAAAAAAAAAAAAAAATAGAAAATTACAGACCAGTATCACTGATGAACATAGAAGCAAAAAACCTCAACAAAATACTAGCAAACAGAATCCAATAACACATTAAAAGGATCATACACCATGATGAAGTGAGATTTATGCAAGGATTCTTTTTTTTTAAATTTATTTATTTATTTATGGCTGCATTGGGCATTTGTTGCTGTGCACGGGCTTTCTCTAGTTGAGGCGAGAGGGAGTTACTCTTCATTGCAGTGTGCAAGCTTCTCACTGTAGTGGCTTCTTTTGTTGTGGAGCATGGGCTCTAGGTGCATGGGCCTCAGTAGCTGTGGCACACAGGCTCAGTAGTTGTGGCTCACATGCTCTACAGTATAGGCTCAGTAGTTGTGGCACATGGGGTAGTTGCTTCACAGCATGTGGGATCTTCCTGAACCAGGGCTTGAACCTGTGTCCTGTGCATTAGCAGGTGGATTCTTAACAACTGCACCACTAGGGAAGCCCCAGGATTCTTCAATATATGCAAATCAATCAATGTGATACACCATATTAACAAAAGAATTAAAGAATAAAAACCATATGATCATCTCAATAGATGCAGAAAAAGCTTTTGACAAAATTCAACACCAATTTATGATAAAAACTCTTCAGAAAGTGAGCGTAGAGGAAACATACTTCAACATAATAAAGGCCATATATGACAAACCCACAGCTAACATCATTCTCAATGGTGAAAAACTGAAAGCATTTCCTCTAAGATCAAGAACAAAACAAGGAGGTCCACTCTCACCAGTTTTATTTAACATGGATTTGGAAGTCCTAGCCAAGGCAATCAGCGAAGAAAAGAAATAAATGGAATCCAAATTGGAAAAGAAGATATAAAACTGTCACTGTTTGCAGATGACATGATACTATAAAAAGAAAATCCTAAAGATGTTACCAGAAACTACTAGAGCTCATCAATTAATTTGGTAAAGTTGCAAGATACAAAATTAACACAGAGAAATCTCTTGCATTCCTATTCACTAACAAAAAAAGATCAGAAAGAGAAATTAAGGAAACAATCTAATTTATCATCCCATCAAAAAGAACAAAATACCTAGAAATAAACCTACGCAAGGAGGCAAAAGACCTGAACCCAGAAAACTATAAGATACCGATGAAAGAAATCAAAGGTGACAAAAACAGATGGAAAGATATCCCATGTTCTTGGACTGGAAGAATCAATATTGTGAAAATGACTCTACTACCCAAAGCAATCTACAGATTCAATGCAATCCCTATCAAATTACCAGTGACATTCTTCACAGAATTAGAATAAAATTTTACAATTTGTATGGAAACATAAAGGGCCCTGAATAGCTAAAGATATCGTGAGAAAGAAAAATAGAGCTGGTGGAATCAGGCTCCGATTTCAAACTATATTACAAAGCTATAGTAATCAAAACAGTATGGTACTGGCACAAAAACAGCAATATAGATAAATGGTAGAGGATAGAAAGCCCAGAGATAAATCCATGCACCTATGGTCACCTAATTTATGACAAGGAGGCAAGAACACACAGTGGAGCAAAGACAGCCTCTTCAATAAGTGGTGCTGGGAAAACTGGACAGCTACATGTAAAAGAATGCAATTAGAACACTCCCTGACACCATAAATAAAAATACAGTCAAAATGGATTAAAGACCTAAATGTAAGGCCAGACACTATAAAACTTTTAGAGAAAAACATAGGCAGAACACTTTTCGACATAAATCACAGCAAGATCTTTTTTGACCCACCTGCTAGAGTAATGAAAATAAAAACAAAAATAAACAAATGGCACCTAATGAAACTTAAAAGCTTTTACACAGCAAAGGAAACCATAAACAAGATGAAAAGACAACCCTCAGAATGGAAGAAAATATTTGCAAATGAAGCAACAAAGTATTAATCTCCAAAATATGCAAACAGCTCATGGAGCTCAATATCAAAAAAACAAACAACCCAATTAAAAATGGGCAGAAGACCTAAATAGACATTTCACCAAAGAAGACATACAGATGGTCAAGAGGCACGTGAAAAGCTGCTCAACATCACTAATTATCAGAGAAATGCAAATCAAAACTACAGTGAGCTATTACCTCGCACTGGTTAGAATGGCCATCATCAAAAAATCTACAAACAGTAAATGCTGGAGAGGGTGTGGAGAAAAGGAAACCCTCTTGCACTGTTGGTGGGAATGTAAATTGCTACAGCCACTGTGGAGAATAGTATGGAGGTTCTTTGAAAAACTAAAATTAGAACTACCATATGACCTAGCAATCCCACTCCTGGGCATATACCCTGAGAAAAGCATAATTCAAAAGGACACATGTACCCCAATGTTCATTGCAGCACTATTTACAATAGCCAGGACATGGAAAGACCCTAAATGTCCATTGACAGATGAATGGATAAAGAAGAGGTGGTACATATATACAATAGAATATTAGCCATAAAAAGAATGAAATTGGGTCATTTGTAGAGATGTGGGTGGACCTAGAGTCTGTCATACTGAGTGAAGCCAGAAAGAGGAAAACAAATATCGTATATTAATGTATATATGTGGAATCTAGAAAAATGATACAGATGAACCTATTTGCAGGGCAGGAATAGAGACGTAGATGTAGACAATGGACGTGTGGACACAGTGGGGGAAGGGGAGGGTCAGATGAATTGGGAGATTAAGACTGACATATATACACTACCACGCATAAAACAGCTAGAGGGAACATGTTATAAAGCACAGGAAGCTCAGCTTGGTGCTCTGTGACGACCTAGATGCATGGGATGGGGGCGGGGCATGGAAGGGAGGTCCAAGAGGGAGGGGATATAGGTATACATATAGCTGATTCACTTCGTTGCACAGCAGAAACTATTAACTCCAATAAAAAATAAATAAATAAGGATTTGGGGGTGTTGGGGCCTTATGTCAGTACCTTACTATCAAATTATTCTTGTGGGGGAAAATATTTTGTACTTATTTGCAACAGTTTGAAGTTTGCTTCAAAAAGAAAAAGTTTAAAGATAATTGTTTCAAACAGAGATAAATGTTTTATTTCACTTTTAGAAAAATATGGGAAATGCCTGAGTAACTTTACTCTAATACCTGGATGAAGTGGATAAATCTCTAGAATATAATTTAGAGCATTCAGGTAGGTCATATAATACCAAACTCTCCTATAATGGAGCACCTAAAAATACTGGACAACATTTTAAAAAATTATTTTAAATGCATAACTAAGTTCACAAAAAGGTGGATTATCCTCAGAGGAAAAAGAAAGTAGAAATACAGTATAGGGTTAGCATAAGATTGTAAGCATAAGAACATTCAAAAATGTCGATGAACAAACTATCATAATAGATTTCAGCAAGTTTCTCATATGTATGTTAGATACATTGCTGATGGAAGGATCCACATGTGAAACACAACATATTCTAAATAAGAGTAATGACTAATAAGAAAAAATTAGGTTAAATACTCCATTCAAAATGATTTTTAAATAAAAAGCAGTTAAGAATAATTTTAACAAAGTGGATGAACCTCATAAAGAAAATAATACATTTTGTTGAAGAACATAAAACATCTAAAAAATGGAGAATGAGAATTTTCAATAATATTACACACATAGCGATTTTTTCAAATAATTTAGAAATTCAGTGCAGTCTCAATCAAATGTAAATAGAACTATTTGTGGAACTTTTCAAATTAATTATAAATTTATACAGAAGCATAAATGAGCAAGAATAAATGAGGCAAAAAATAAAATGAACAAGGTAAGACCACTTAATCTACAATTTAGCAAGAAATTCTATAAAGTTATAGTAATTTTAGAATAGTGAAATTGGCCCAGGAATAAATCTATAGATAAATGCAATAGAAAAGAGCCCCCTTAGAAGCATACACAGAATAATTGTATGAGGGGAGGCATCATGAATCAGTGGGGGAGAATTTGGACTATTTAACACATCTTGCTGAAACAATTACATATCTCTGTGTAAATAATAAAATTGTGAAATACAAAATAAAGTCCAGATGGATCAGAAACATAAATATTTTAAAAACTGAACTATTTGAGTCAAAAAGAAGACTAACTTTATGACCTTAGGTTAGAAAGGTATTAATTAAATTATCCCAATAACACACATAGAACAGAAAAACATTAACAAATGTGGCTATAATCAGAATTTTAAACTTCTCCTTAATGAGAAATAACATTTACAAGGATAAGACAAACAACATATAAGTAGAAGAACACATAAAACCAAGAATTATTTTTAAAGCTATGTAACCAAGAGAACTCCAAAATTTAAGAAGACAACAGAAAATGTGTGCAAAATGCATCAATAGACAATTTGTGGAATCCAAATAGCCAACAAGCATATGAAAAGATGGTAAAAATCACCCATTATTAGGAAAGTGTAAATTAAAATCATGACATTATTTTTCATCTATCAGGCCAAAGTTTTAGGATCTAACATTATTGCATATTGATGACTGTATGAAAAACAAGTTCTCAGACACATCACTGATGAGAGTAAAAATAATTACAACCATTCTGGAAGGGAATTTGATGCATCTATTAAATATGAAAATATACATACCCAATTTCTCCACAATTCTACTTTCAGGTCTCTGGGTTAAATAAATATATATGGACAAGCAGATAGATACAAAGGTAAGTACTGCACCCGCTTAATTATAGAAAAGTAAAAGAAAGTATGCACATGATGCAATAGGGGAATGAAATGAAGTGAAATGAAATATCATGGATTATTATTTAGTTGTTATGAGAATGAATTATATTTGTATTTATCAATATAGATAGCTCTCAAAAATACGGTTGAATAAACAAGTAAGCTCTTAAATAATATGTACAACTAGTTAATGTTTTAAAAACTCAGGGGCTTCCCTGGTGGCGCAGTGGTTGGGGGTCCACCTGCCGATGCGGGGGACGCAGGTTCGTGCCCCGGTCCTGGAGGGTCCCGCGTGTCACGGAGTGGCTGAGCCCATGAGCCATGACCGCTGAGCCTGCGCATCCGGAGCCTGTGCTCCGCAGCGGGAGAGGCTGCGGCGGTGAGAGGCCCGTGTACCGCAAAAAAAAAAAACAAAAAAAAATGCTCAGAACAATAACATTTGTGTGTGTGCGTGTGTCTAAATGTACGTAAGAGAACTCCAATAAAAATAATTGTCTGCTTGGAGGTTTAGTCAATATGGGTCATGATAGACGTCAAGGTCAAAATGGAAGTTTATTTCCAAACATAACATTGTAATTTTTAAAGAAATGATCATATGTTCATATATAACTTGTGTACTTTTTCAAAACTTGAGAAAAATAAAGGCCAGAAGTGTATATAATATATGATGATATCCAGGCAACAAAATAAATTGAACAGAGACTAGAAGATGTGATGCTTGCTGGGAGAATATGTGCTGGCAATTATCTTATGGGCTTCTTAGGTCTTACTAATATGAAATCTACAAGGGAGAAAAAATACATATTCTTTCTATACTGTATTTAGAAAGACTTCATTTTCCCCTTGTATCTATCATTAACACCCACCATTTATTTAAGAACAAGTTTCTAATCTTGTCAGAAAATGAGGACCATTAAATCGCCTGATGCACATGAATTGCTACATGCCCTCAGCATGAACAGAACTTTATCAATTTGCTGACTTTAAGATGACTTCAAGATTCAAAGCTCTGATCCATAGTCTCCACTATCAAAGATGCCTCAAGGAGAAAGACAAGCTGCATCATCCATACTAACCAATCTGTGGCTTACTTGGTCTTGTCTGTCTCAGAGAGGCTTATTCCCATCTCAAGTTCACTGACTGTTTCCATTACATAGGTTCTTTTGAGGTTCTGACCTGAAGCAAGTACAAGTGGAAAGGCTCAACTATTTAAAGGTGAAGTGGAAGTTCGGTCTTTAACTCCTAGGTCCAAAATTTTCTTCTGTGACCACACATGAGGGTATCGCAAATTTAAAACCTGACTACATGCCTCTCTGTCATTCAGGCCACTGTAAGATTAAATGTGACACAATTGACTCAGAGAAATATTAATAACTGGATTTTTTTCACCTTAGCTTCCTAAGCTCCCAAAGAAGTTTCATCAGAAGACTCATTCTCCCCTCCAGAGCTTTGAAAAACATAGATTGTATATATGCAAATGGAAAGCTTTCTGTTAAGAATTAATGACTAATACAAGAAGAAGCTCCTATCAACTCTCTAGAATCACAGTTTTCAGAAGAATGATAGAATAGAGAAAATGGCTAAAGTCCCAAGTTAGAGTACAGACAATCTAAGTCCAAACCCAAACCGTGGGACTTACATACTCCACATGGCTATAGGGAGAGTTGGGTCTGCAAAGCAGACTCTGGGATTTCTTCTCTAGCCAGGCTCTAAGACCTCAGATTACTTCCCACAGTAGATAAAACAGAAACAACGAAGCTCTTATTTCCTGAGAAGAGGATATGCCCATATGAGCTTATCACAGGTGTATAGAAAGGACAGGAGGAGCCCTGGTCCTTGTTTTTGAGCCAAAGTAATGTCTGCCAAGACTTCCAGTCTCTCTCGTTACCCTGAAACTTTTCTTCCCAGAGGACAAGAAGAAGCTAACAAGATCTGTCAGAAGCTGAAATTAATTGGTCCTTTTGGAGCAATTGAATCTACAAAAAAATTGACTGGTACTGGTAAGTGAATTTATAGATAAAAGATCTACACATAAAAACCAATTGAATTGAAAGCATTTTCAGAATGGTAAAGACTTCCAGAAGTCTGATCCTCCATAAAAGCAATGAGAATGCTAGCAAAAATGATCAAAATCAGTTTTTTTTCAGAAATCTAGAAATTAACTAAAGGCTTGTAATAATTGGAAAAGCATTTATTCAAGAAAGCCAGATGAATTTTGGTAAGAACAGTGAGTCTTTGGTGTTTTAACTCATCTTTTTCCCATCCCCCTTTCCCTAGCTTCATGGTCACTTTGAAAGCCAAAAGCCTCACAACTACAGTGAAAGCCATCAACCTCACAGCCAGCGGAGAGAAGAAAGTGTGTTTAGATCTCCACAACAGCCCCACCCCAAAAGATTCATCACTCTTGGATCTGTCTGGCAGCTTCCTGAAAAGCTCTATTCTCAGGTCTTCTCTTCATTTGACCTGACTTAGAACTTGCACTGTGAGAAGAGCCCTATCACTAGGGTGTTGGCTAAAAAAACAATCAGTAGCAATTATTTAACATCACAGCTACCTGAGGCAATGATACCAGTTGGAGATTATAGGAGGCTGACTTAAAAATATAAAAGGAAAAACTGAGGAATGATAAAGCTATGATATATTCCAAGGAATCTAGAAGGTCACACACAGGTACAGTTCTGGGCATATGACCAAGAAAACCCTGAGAAGGCCCTACTCTTTCACCTCTGACTAATCTTAAGCCTCTATGAAAACAGGAAGTGAAGGCTAAGGAAGAATTGTAAACTCCCTGCTGGAGTATTGAAAATATGAGCAATCTACATACAGAGCCTCTCAGTGAATGTTTGGAAATTTATTGATTCAAGGTATTTAAAGAAATCTCTGTCTAATTTTTAGCTGACCACTAAGGTACCTGAGCAGACAATTAAGTGACTGCACATGACAAAAATTAGACTTAACAGGATTAGTCCAGGGAAGTCTTGAAACAAAGAGCAAAAACAATGACAAGAACAAACAACAATAACAAACATTTGGGGAAGGGAGGGTGGCACCAATCTAATTTCTAGAATTACCACATTGTATTATCTAAAATGTACAGTTTTCACCAACAAATTACAAGAAGTGCACCCAGGCAGGAAAGTATGGCCCATACTCAGGGGGAAAAAAGCAATCAATAAAAACTGTTCCTGCAGAAGCCCAGATGTTGAATTTACTGAACAAAGATTTTAAATCAGCTATTATAAATATGGCCAACAATGAAAGGAAATCAGGTCTAAACAACTAGAAGAGAATATGAGATATTATCTCACCAAATAGAGGAAGAAATATCCAAAATTAAAAAATACATAGAGACAGAAATTAGATTACTGGTTGCCATGGGCTAGAGGAAAGGGGGAATATTGAGTTACCAGTAATTTGTTTCTTTTCTGAGTGATGAAATGTTTTAAAATTAGATAGCAGTAATGGGTGTACAACTCTGTTAATATTCTAAAAACCACTAATTTGTACAATTTAAAAGGATAAATGTTATGATGTGTGAATTATATCTCAATAAAGATGTAATAATAAATCAATTGTGTTTCTATATAGTAGCAACAAACAATCAGAAATTAAACTTAAAAAATACTATATGCAATGGCATCATAAACATGAAATACTTAGGGATAAATTTAACAAGATGTTTGAAAGATCAGTACATTGAAACTTCAAGCATTACTGAGGGAAGTTAAGGAAGACCTAATTTAATGGTGAAGTACATTCTGTCCATGGATTGGAAAAAATCAACTCACATATATTGACAAGTGAGTTTTGACAAAGGTAACAAGATAATTCAGGGGAGAAAAGATCATCTTTTCAACAAATGATGCTGGTACAATTAGATATCCATAGGGAAAAAATTGAACTTCATTCCATACACAAAAATTAACTCAAAGTGGTCATAAACCTAAATATAAAACTAACACAATAAAACTTCTATACCTAAACATATGGGAAAATTTTTGTGACTTTGAGTTAGTCAAAGATTTCTAAGATATGACACCAAAAACATGATCCATAAAAAGAGAAATTAATTAATAAATTAGACCTCATCAAAATTTTAAAGTTTTGTTCTTCAGAAGAAACTGTTAAGAGAATGAAAAGTCACAGATTGGGAGAAAATATTGTTAGTTTTATTAGCTACTTGGTAAATCCATCTTCACAGCTAGCAGTTGGTAGAATCTGGAATTTAAAGTCAAGAGTGTCTCACTGCAAAGCCCATGTTCTTCACCAAATCAGATAGGTCTCCTCCTACAGCAGTAACACTGTATCTGGCCCATGGTATATGCTTAGTAGATAATTGTTGCATGAATGATACCAATTAAGTAGGTGGGAACTCACTTGTATGTGTATTGTCAAATGAAAAAAATTCACAACCTATAAGCTGAGAATTATGTTTTTATTCGGTGAACAAAACTGAGGACTTAAGCCCAAGACACAGCATCTCAGATAACTCTGAGAGATGGCTCTGAAGAGGTAGAGGAGCCAGGATACATAGGAATTTTTGCAACAAAGACCAGGTAGTCGGAACTTTAAAAGATTACTGTTAATTAAAGAAAATCAGATATCTCAAGTTAAGGAATTTAGCACTTTCTGTGTATGGGAAGATGCAAGAGTCTGGGCTCACTGGAATCATTCCTTTGATATGTACCTCAGCTATCTGGGGTCAGTATCCTATGCTTTCTCATGGTGAGGCTCCTCAGGGTGCACTGTTGGGGGTGGCTGCAGTGGTTGACTGCTAGATAGCTGGCATCCTGTTTCTATCCTGAGTTCCCTCAAGTCTTATTGTCAGGGCAGCTGTAATGTGATGACTTGATGGCTGCAACATCCTTTGTTTACTGATATGGCAGGCAACATTTTTTTTCATTGATAGTCCCTCCCTTTGGTCATAAATTCATCCAACGTTTGGGAGACATTTCATGACCAATTTTTGTACCATGTTGCTAGGAAGGCTCATTCCTAAATCAGGCAAAGATTCTGTTGATATGCCACTCAGCGTGCTAATTTCTGGATAAGTCCTGTTGATAATTTAAAATTCTGTGAATCCCCTGTCTTACTACTTTTTTATGATCCAGAAAATGTTTTCCCTTATTGCTTCTTCCCATACCTATCACACTATTACAATTATTCTATGTGTAGTTATGAATTTAATCTATTTCCTCAAGATGTTTAGCTATCATTAATTTTGTTGGAGGCCAAGTTACACTTTGGGTAATGTAAGAGACAAGAATCCTATAAAATAGGGCTTCCCTGGTGGCACAGTGGTTGAGAGTCTGCCTGCTGATGCAGGGGACACAGGTTCGTGCCCTGGTCCGGGAAGATCCCACATGCCACGGAGCAGCTGGGCCCGTGAGCCATGGCTGCTGAGCCTGCACGTCCGGAGCCTGTGCTCCACAACGGGAGAGGCCACAACAATGAGAGGCCCACGTACTGCAAAAAAAAAAAAAAAAAAAACAGGATCCTATAAAATAGACAGGATATAAGTAATACAACTAATAACATTGACAAAGTCACAGTGTAGCAGGGAGACACAAAGCATAAGTAATTTGGAAATAAAGAACAAATTAAAACAATGATTAGTATAACTAGTTGTAATCTAGTTGCAATAAATCATCAAGTCCACCAGACAGCCAGCTGGAGAAGCCAAATTCTGAAAGGATCAGATAGAGAGAAAAGATGCATGTTTCATCTTTGTTTACAAAGGTATACTTTATCAACTTGTTGCAGTTCATAGCATAAAAAGAAAGGTTTCTGGAAAAGATTAAAAGCCAGTATATTTCAAAAGAAGTCATAAAGTTATAAATCATATTTATCAGTTCCTCAGTTCCACATAATTAATTAATTCCTGTTGATTTGGATGAAGTCATCACTTTCCCTATTTAAGTGATATGATCTAAAAATTATCAGAAACTTATATCTGTCAAAAAAGTCCTTTTATGAATTTTGTTGAAGATCTCCATTTTATAAAAGCATCAGTGCAAAATAATGATTGTCTATAAAGGACAAAACTTAAAATGGCATGGTTAAAGATTTGATTACAGTGCAGTTGGCAAGAAACTTGGACTTTTCTGTGACATATAACACTTTAAGATAATAACTAGAATTAGAACCAATAACATTATACCAGGACATATTAGACTTTCAGGAATTCTATATAAAGTTTGGAATATCTATACTAATGACATTTATTCATACAGTACAACCTAAGGTTTATGTCCAACCACTTAATAATGTTTCTTAAGTAATTTAACCTACCAAATAAGGCTACTTGGTTTAATATTACTCTCTGAGGGCTTCCCTGGCGGTGCAGTGGTTGAGAGTCCACCTGCCGATGCAGGGGACACGGGTTCATGCCCAGGTCCGGGAAGATCCTACATGCTGTGGAGCGGCTAGGCCCGTGAGCCATGGCTGCTGAGCCTGCGCGCCCAGAGCCTGTGCTCTGCAACGGGAGAGCCCACAATAGTGAGAGGCCCGCGTACCACAAAAACAAAACAAAACAAAAAAGCAGACCTCCAAGAAAATTTGTTCTCTTAACAGAGAGAAAATCAAACTCCAGTCTTGTACTAGCTTACTTTTAACAACAAAATCCATTTACTTAATTAAATTCAACCTAACTTTAGCTAATCCTGATCATGCATCAAACTCTTTTCTTGGGGTTCCTTTTCCGCAACCTCTCATCACTTTCTGTCTCCATATTAGTTTGTGCCTTATGTTTCCATCCAAAAACAACCAGCTCTAAGACAAAATTAATTTTTTCCCCTTAACAAAATATGTTGCTATTCCTCATACGTTCTTTTGCTGAAAACACACATTCTACTTTTCTTGCGTACTGAAAGATTTCCTTTATTATTTCTAGTAGCTTTAATTACATATTACAAATTTAACCTTTAAAAAACTTAATCCCGGGACTTCCGTGGTGCGCAGTGGTTAAGAATCTGCCTGCCAATGCAGGGGACATGGGTTCGATCCCTGGTCCAGGAAGATCCCACATGCTGTGGAGCAACTAAGCCCATACACCACAACTACTGAGCCTGCGTGCTGCAACTGCTGAAGCCCGTGTGCCTAGAGCCCATGCTCAGCAACAAGAGAAGCCACTGCAATGAAAATCCCATGCACCACAATGAAGAGTAGCCCCTGCTCACTGCAACTAGAGAAAGCCTGTGCCCAGCAGCGAAGACCCAACACAGCCAAAAATAAATAAAATTATTTTTAAAAAAACCCAACTTAATCCCTAGCAAAAACTGACAATCAGTAAGTGATTGTGAACTGTCTGTCATACCAGAATTTCCTGATTGGAATATCCCATAGCCTCATGAAACATATAACAATTGATTCAATGTGGTACAAGACATGTCTAATAAACCCAAACATCTTTAGTTTCCCTCTCATAAGTAAGTAAATTTAGACCTGTTTAGCAATTTAATGTCCTAGCATCTTATTTTCTTTGGAAATGACCTAGCTATTCAATAAACTTCCATCATTTAACTTAATTTAGCACAACTCTAGAATTTCCAGTTAACAAATAACTGGAAAGGTAATTTTAAGTAGACATTTAAAAAAATATAATTGTTTTTAAGGAGTTCACCCAAAAGCTCTTATCTCATTTGCATTCCGTTTACTTATAAGAATTTCATCATACCAAGTTATTTATTTTTCTTGCTGACAAATTTGCAACAGATGTAACAAGATCTTATTTGACTTCTATTAAACTGAGGTACAATAAAAGTATTATACTTAATGTTGATGACTCTAAAGACGTGTATAAATTAGATCAACAAACTTGAACTAACCTTAATACCAGATGTCAATTTAATATTGAATATTTCCCAGTTCAAGTGAACCTGAAAGTCATTTGGGTTGGGTTTTTTTATATTTAGAAATATTCAGTTTGTAAGCACTTACTTTTAAGTCAATTAAATAGAGCTCTTTTATAAATTTAATTTTGATAATATTTTCCAGAGATAGAGACATCTCATATGTATAAAGTATACACAGACATATAAACAGAGAAAACTAGAGATCTCAAGGCTTCTTTTAAAAAAAAAGTCGTGAATCAGGTATTACAATATAAACTTACTAGTTTATATATAACCGTTGGGATAAATTAAAGCTGACTAAGGCTTTAGTATTTGTGGAAAAGACTTTTAAGATTTGTATTTGTCCTTGATAAAATTCTTAGGACACTAGATTTTCAGCTGAGGGAGGCTTCCCAGCAGTTTGAGTTTAAAGCTGCTACTTTTCCCCCCCTTGGTTTCAAGTTTTACCTGATTAAGAAATTAGGCTCAGTCTCAGATCCTTGTAGCTAGTTTGTATTTCTGATTTGTAGAGCTATGCAAGACAAAAACAGTTGTTTTTAGCTCTCCCAAAGAACAGGTCTGTCACCTAAATGATATTAAAAGATTGATTTGCCCAACTATATTTTCTATATTGGTGAAAATATTTCTAACTAAACTGAAATTTAAGTGTTCTATTATCTAGAACTTCAGGGTTTAACTTATCAGGCCTTCAAAATTTGTATAAGGCATTCAACAAAGAACCTCTTTCTGAGTTCACAAGTTAAACCTGAAGCAAAATCACTAATTTTATTGTTATTAACCCCTGAATATTAGTTTCCAGTTTTACTTTATATTGTATTGGTTTTCTTTGGTATGTGTAATTAATATTTTCTGAGGGACAGATTTATACGCCTTATCTTATAATACCATGTAAGGCAAGCATTTCCCCATGAAACATGCTTATCTCACAATAAAAATAATCAAAAGAGATGTAACCATCTCATAAAAAGCCCATATACATATATATACACACACACACACACACATAAATTTTTGTAAACTTTATCTTGATCCTATCAACTTTTATACCTTTGACTTTAGTTTTCATTAGGACTCAGTCAACAAGCTTTGATCTTACAGGAGGAGTCCTAGAAGTTTTTCTTTTTATTTCCTGTCCAGTTTATCTATTTTTAAATAAAAGGCTCTGGGATCCCCAGAGAGGGGTTGAGCCAAGGAACTCAGGTCCTTTTGTCAATCTTGATTAATTGGCCTGTTGCCCCAAGTAATTAGTAACTAGTAATTAGTAATTATTGGTCAGGTATCTCAGTGTAATTTTTTCAGCCCTTTAAATCTATCTATCTATCTATCTATCGATTGATTGATATAGATAGATAGATAGATAGGTTTTAAACTGGGGTAAATAGAGTGGATTTGTTTGGCCTTTAATGTTGGGGACCAGTAGGGGATCCCTTCTGGTCCATTTAACCTTAGGTAGTGTTATATCAAAACCTTGTGTTTTAATCTCATAAATGTCTGTTTTGCTTATCCCATTTTAAATAACCATCTAAAGATTTCTTTATCCATTTGGGATAAGTCCCTTTAAAATTTCTACCTTGTTGGGAAAAATCTCTAGACTTTCCTCACAGTTTTTTTCCTGTTAATCAACTTAGTTAGCATTAATTATTCTAATGTTTTTGTTAGAATCTGTAAGACCCATTGAGGGGAAGCAGAGAATAATATAAGCCTTCCCAAACTGGTTTTTCTTGTTTGTTTTAAACTAAGCAAGTTCCCACATATTTTTGCCCTTGGGGATCCTTCCCCATGAATCCTGTGCATTCTTTCATCTTAGCACCAGAGACAGATTATATCAGTGTCATTTATTTTGAGTACCTGTCTCTCTATTTGGAGTGCTTATAACCTGCCCTTATCCATCCAACAATAAGCAGAGTACCTGGAATATAGAAAAGTTGGATGGAAGTATTTTAAACCTACTGATGAGCTGCAGAAGTCCTATATGCCTTTAAAATGAAACAGTCAAGTGTTGAGAGTATGTCTGTGCTCCCTTCTTCTTAGGATCTAAAGCTAACTGTAACTTCCAAGTATACAAGCCTTCTTTACGTCCATTGAAAGCAATCCTACATACTCATTCATGTCTGCCAGACTCAGTGACTTGCTGAAACCTAGCCCTGGCTAATAAGTAAAAAAATCTCTAAGTAATCTTGATCTGCATTTAAATGTGTAAGATTAATTGTTCATGGGTTCATAATATATATTTTAGTTATTTGTTTAATATGCTAATCTGGATCTTGTATTCTGATCCCCAGTTTTCTTTTAAGGCAAAAAATATATAAAATAAAAATACATACATATAAAATGTAAAATATAAAAATAGGGTGCAGCAGTTTGGTATGATGAAGAATAGACTGACTTGTTGGAACACTACTATATTTCATTACTTTAAAGATTCACCAATTATAAAATGAACAATTATATTATGTATCACTATAAAAGGGGAAAAAATAGCCCACAAACCACTGTCAATTAAACCAACACAATGCTTTTGTACCACTAAGAATTTTATTTTAAACTTATTGAAAGAGTTTTTAAAGAACTTATTCAAACATTCAGTCATATATCACTCTTGTATATCCATAAAGAGAAAAAATATGAGAGAAATATATTGTTAAAGGATTCCAAAAGTTTCTTCTCATTCAGACCAGAATCTGGTTATTCAGAATGACTTTGCATCCCAGTTACTGATACCCTCATCCTTCCACAAAGTATTTTCATCTGTGTCATCAAGAGAACAGTGGTGAAGGACTTCTTAGGAGAGGACTACATCAGGAGCAACCTGCTGTACATTTTGATGCTGGCCTTTTCTTGATCTTACCAGAAGATGTCAGTGGAAGTTTTTTCAGACAACAACCAAATCGATTATTCCTTCCTCAAATGGTCCTTAAATGGTCTGTTGGCAAAAGTATTGAAGGCTATAGTTGCCCAGTCCTGCACCAGAAATAGCAACCAAGGGCTGCATACATAGGTAGTAACAGCTAAGACATGAGACAGTGACTGCGGGATGCTGTTGATTATAAGATGTATCCCAGTTTCAGAGAAGTAAAATGTGCAAAAAAAAGTATGTCTTAGAGTCTTTGGATCTGTCACTTGCTATTTGTGCCATCTTGGGCAACAGGAAAAATGTTTAGAGCCCAGGATTTGGAGTGTTCTTAGCAGAACATTGTACTAGAACAGTTTCATCTTTAAAAGTACATCCTAGGGCTTCCCTGGTGGTGCAGTGGTTGAGAGTCCGCCTGCCGATGCAAGGGACACGGGTTCGTACCCCGGTCCGGGAAGATCCCACATGCCGTGGAGCGGCTGGGCCCGTGAGCCATGGCCGCTGAGCCTGTGTGTCCAGAGCCTGTGCTCCGCAACGGGAGAGGCCACAGCAGTGAGAGGCCCGTGTACCGCAAAAAAAAAAAAAAAAAGTACATATTAATCTCATCCACTTGAATGTTAAAATACAGCCTATTATGGAATATTGAAAAGTTAGAATATGGAAATTCTTTCTGTCCCTTTTTACACTATACTAGTGTTAGAATATCAGGACACATTAAAATGCTGTAAGGAATGGGTAGTTATATTATTATCATTACTTACCCATGTTAATGATATATCTCTTCATAAGATGATCAGACTTTTGAGAGTTTTACTTTCTAAACTGATGGAGGAAACACAATTTAAATATACTTTGACAATAAAATTTAATTTCTGTTCACTTCAGTAGATAGGAATTTTGGAATATTGGGGAGTATTGGGAGGGAACATCTCCCCCATTATGCTAGCTGAAATCGAGGTTGATATTCAGAGTAATTTTCTGTCTAAAACAGATAAAACACAGCTATATATATATATATATATATATATATATATGAATCACTTAGTAATGTGCATGAAATAATATGAACATTCATTGTTATATTTAAACAATGTCCTAAAATTTCAAGTAACTTAAAACATCAGTTCAGATTCTTCATTTGCAAACAACAGAAAGCCAGTTCAGTTAACTAGCTAAAAAAGGAGGTTCTGGAGGCCTGTTGGGACTTACAGAAGCTGGTGGGAAGCTGGAGCATCAGGCTTGGAAATGAAATACCTGGAAGTGGGAACCTTGGCCATGCTGCTTGGGCCCACAGGACAAGGAGAGAACTCTAGGCATTTTCCAACTCTCTGCCCCTCTGAGTCATGATCCTGGTGGAAAATTTCCAATTGCTTGAGTGGAAGTCACAAGATTTCTGGGTGACAATTTGGGGGCTACTGAGAAGAAGTACTTATTTGGTATAATAGGCTCGGATTAGTGCTTTTTGGAAATAAAGAGATAAATCCCCTGGAGTGAGTGGCCCAGTTGAAGCTCTTGTACCAATCAGTCAAGGCTTTCCCAACTCTTCCCCAGCTGGGCTCCCCATACTGCTTCTGGGTCATCTCCTCTGATTGACATAGCCGAATAAGTGTGGATGGGAGACTTGAAACACCTGATCTGACTATATGACGCTACTAAGAAAAACTTCTTGCTGGCTTTTAGTTGCCTTCTGAGTAAAAATCCAAACTTTTTATCTGGCTCTTCATAGTCTCTGGAGTCAGAATGTCTACGGCTCAAGTCCAGGTTCCACCAGTTTCCATCTCAATTTCTGTACCTCACTTTCATTGTTTGTGAAATGGACATAAGAGTTGCTGTGTGGGCTTCCCTGGTGGCGCAGTGGTTGGGAGCCCGCCTACCGATGCAGGGGACACGGGTTCGTGCCCCGGTCCGGGAAGATCCCACTTGCCGCGGAGCGGCTAGGCCCGTGAGCCATGGCCGCTGAGCCTGCGCGTCCAGGGCCTGTGCTCCGCAACGGGAGGGGTCGCAACAGTGAGAGGCCCGCGTATCACAAAAACAAAACAAAACAAAACAAAACAAAACAAAACAAAAAAGAGTTGCTGTGTGATGAAAAGAGTTTATACACATAATACAATTAGAGCAGGATCTGGCACAGAGTAAGGGCTTTGTAGGCATGATTATTAATCTTGTCAATATTATCTTTATCATCTTGTCAATTTTTATCTTTATTATTGTCTAGTGAATAAGGTATCCAGCTTATTCTTGTTAATAGAATTGCAGGCACCTAAAGTCCCACTGTGAAACATTGTGTATGTAATGTGTATGCATTGTGAGGGAAATAATTCCCAAGGAGGGCGACTGGGATGCTGTTAAGAAGGAAAACTAAATGTTGGATGGTGTATTAGTTCTCCAGAGAAATAGAACCAATAGGAGATCTATCTATCATTTATCTATCTATCATCTTAT